>NC_056730.1:308673893-308933805 GCF_019279795.1 Protopterus annectens
TCAAGGCCAGTAGAGGGTTATAAGAATAACAGTCCTTCCCAGTGATTTTGCTTTTTGTAAAAATCTGGGTATCAATGGGAAGGGTGGAAAAACATAAGGGAGACCCGGGGGTCAATCGTGTAAAAGTGCATCTCTCGGGGGATGACCGGGAGGTGGTATTAGGGCAAAGTACCTTCTGCATTTTGAATTGATGTGGCTGGCAAAGAGGTTGTAGCAAGGCTGGCCCCATTTGCGGAAAATCAACTCCGCAACCTGTTGTTTGAGAGACAACTCATGAGGGAGCAATATCACCCTGCTTAGCTTGTCCGCTATCACGTTGGATTTCCCTGGGATGTGCGTTGCTAACAGAAAATGCTGGGATGACACAGCTCATTGCCAGACCCTGAGGGCTACTCGACAAAGGGGGTAAGACTTGGTTCCACCTTGCTTGTTCAAGTACCAGACTACTGACATGTTGTCCATCTGAATTGCAATAGTTCCTAGAGGGAGAGAGTACTGAAAATACTGCAACATCAGAAGTACCACTTTCAACTCTAGAACATTGATGTGCAGATGTGATTCTTGATATGTCCATGTGCCTTGGGCAGTCTTTCCCTGAAAATGCCCCCCCCCCCATCAGGGAAGCATCCGTGGTCACAGTGGCTACTGGGGTGGAGAACAAAAGGTCTTCTGATTGTGACATGAAGAGACATCAACCACCACCGATGGTCTCTCTTGCAAGAATCTGTGATGAGAATCATGTGGTGCATTGGTAGTTTCTGGTACAACCAATGAGCAAAGAGGAGCCATTGAAGAATTCGCATATGCATCCTTGCGAATGGTATAGCCAGGATTGCTGCCGCCATCAAACCTAGCACCTTCAATACCTCTGCTGCTGTAGCTTTGTTCTTTGACACCAGTGAGCTGACATTTTGGCGGAGAAGTGAGACTCTTTCGATAGGAAGACGTAGAATGGTGGTTGAGGTATCTAACTCTGCTCCTATAAAAACGGTATGCTGCGATGGCAATAAGGCAGACTTTTCAAAGTTGACTGTAATGCCTAATTGATGGCAGAGTGTCAGAGTGTATTGTGTTGCCTGAGTCAATTGATGCCTGGTGGTAGTGGTGAGGAGCCAATTGTCTAGGTATGGAAAAACCTGAAATCCTAGAAGTCTCAGGTGAGCCGTTACCACTGCCATGCATTTGGTGAACACTATGGGGGCTGTAGTGAGACCAAAGGGCAGGGCTCAAAACTGGTAATGATTGGCTCCCAGCCAGAAACACAGATGATCTCTGGAGCATCTGTTCATCTTTATGTGATAGTATACATCCTTGAGATCTATGGAGCACATCCAATCGCCTTTCCCTAGGAAGGGAAGAATGAACTGAAGCATGACCATTCGGAACTTCTCTTTCCTTATGAACTGGTTGAGTCTGCTGAGATCCAAGATAGGTCTCCAGTCCCCTGTTTTTTTTGGTACCAAAAAGAATTTTGAGTAAGTTCCGAATCTAACTTGGTCTGCTGAGACTGGTTGGATGACTCTTTTTTCTAGCAATCTGTGGACCTCTACGATTGCTTATTCCCTAAGATTGGGTGGAACATCTGGGATTCTGTTTACAGAAATGGGAGGGGAAGAGAATGGTATGAAATATCCTCTGGAAATTGTGCTTTGTACCAATGTATCTGATGTTATGTTTAGCCAGGCTTCTGGGTACAAAGACAAGCGACCCCTGACTGTCTCCAGAGCTGAACAGTTGGGCCCCCTTTCAGGAGCGCTGGTAGGGTTGACTGGAGAACTGTTGCGAACTCCCTCTGCTGTGGGGGGTGGTGTCTTCCGTTATTACCCCCTCCTCTGCCACAAGAGGGGGTTTCTCCACATGTGTCCTGAAAGGCTCCCTGTGCTTTTCGGAACCACATTTTCCATTCCCTAGGGCCCTTGGGGTAGGGCCAAGTAGGGGTAGAAAAACGGACTCCAACGGCAGATAAGGTCTTGCCTTCCTGTTCACACCTTGTTAAAGTTTCCTTTACTTTGGGCCCAAACAGTGATGAGCCATCTAATGGGCTGTTGATAAAGGAAGACTTAAAGGGTTCCACAAAGGAATAGAGATGCATCCAGGCTTGTCTTTGAAGAGCAATGCCCGAACTAGTGGCTCTACTCGAACCATCAGCTGCATAGGATATGAGATGCATGGATGAGTTTACCACTGAGTTTAGGGTAGCGAGCTGGGCATTGACTTTGTCAGCCACCCCTGCAGCTACTGTACCCTGGAGAGTATCTCCTAGCTCTTTCAGGAGATCTCTTTGTAGTCTCGTAAAGTGGGTTAAGTAGTTCAGTGATTGCAGAGAAAAAGTCGCTGAACTAAACATGTGTTTCCCATATCTATCCATGACCCTAAAATCACTGTTAGGAGGATGGATAGATGTGGATGTCTCAGACACTTCCTTTTTGGTGGCTGCAGCTACCACCATGGCATTAACAGGCACTCCTTTTGTCAAAAATGGCTTGTACACTGGGGCAGACATGAATTTATTGGGCTTATGAGGAACAGGTTCCATGGCCTCCGGTGACTCCCACACCTTATGAGAGATCAGTTCCATGAGCTCGTTGTAAGGCGGAGACACCCAAGAAGTGGAAGGTTGAGACCCAAAAGCCTTCAAGAGCACGGACTCATCCTCAGTAGGGGTCTTGGGCAGCCAATCGCCCCTCTGACTAAGGATCTCTAGTATCTCTGCAAAAGAGATATCTTTAGAGGGGGATTGAGGGGCCCTTCTAACTCATCCAAGTCTGTGTCAGATGTCACTCCTGTGGGGAGTCTAAGTGCCTCCTCTTACACAGTCTCTTCCTGGGCACCTCCTCAGTGGGGGGATCTGGGGAGGTCTCAGAAGAGCAGGGGACACCCTGTGGGGGTACTTGAGGCTCAGGGTCTCTACGCATAGGGGGACCGGTAGACAAAGAAGCAGACACAGGAGCTTGAGGGGGAGAGGAAAGGCTGAACTGATGCTGATGTTGTCTTGGGAGACAAAACTCTCCTCATAGCATCGAAGGCACCATGGTTCCGAAGAGAAGGAGTGGACGGACCCAAGAGTACCGTCCGATCCTCCCGCACATAAACCCTGGGCTCCAAGCCCAAGGTAGAAGCTGAGCTCATCCGAGCCGAAGACCCGAGAGGAAGAGTCGGCACCGACAAATCGGTTCGACTATCCTCTCCGGACCCGATGGGAGAGCATCGGCTCCTAGAGTTCTCGGTCAGTGCCAAGGACATCTGAGTAGATGGAGCCGATAACACAGGTGTGGATATCGGCTCCAAGGGTTCAACAATCATCAGTTCAGTATCATTCAGCTCCGAGAGTCCAGTACGGCTCGGAGGAGAAGTAGACAAATCCGGTTCCATGGTCTTCGGCACCGACGAGCTGGTCGGGGCCGACAACAATTTGGCAAGTCCTGGTGCCTGTAAAAGCTTCTGCACTAGCTGATCCATGTCCAAATCTGAAAGGCTGACTGATGACTTAGCTGAATGCACTGAAGGTGCTGACTGGAGCAGAAGAGAAGAGGGAATGTCAGAGACCGGCTCCAATACTGAGAGCTGGCTCTGAATCAAAGGTACACTCAGTTCCGAGGTCTGTGGAACTGATGACCCTCCCTCTGAAGTTTTCACCTTTTTAGCCATTTTAGGATCTGTAGATTTTGTGGCTTTTGAGGATTTGGAGGACGTGCTAGTACCCTCATGGCTACTCAACATCTCAGAAAATGAATGCTGTAGTAATCCCCTGTCTATAAGCTTCCTCCTTCTCTCCAAGAAGTCTCTTTAAGAAAAGGAATGGCAAATGCTGCAAGTGTCTTGGAGGTTTTTAGCCCCCAGACAGTAGACACATTGAATGTGTCCGTCAGTGACGGACATTTTCTGCCCACAATCTGGGCATTTTTTGAATCCCGATTTACGATGGGATTTTTCCTTGTCATCCAACATAGTTAAGGAAAACCAAACCAGTAAACTGCAAAAGTACGAAAGTAAAGTCCTTACTTAACTTGTAAGACCCACAAAACAACTCAGCCCAGTCCGGGCACTTTCTATAACAAATAATTATAGTTGACAAATATAGGGCTAAAGAGGCCCATAGAGAAAAAACCCTGACTATTAGAAAGATTAATAAATCTAAATAGGGCTAAAGGCCCACACAAGCCAACTAATCCCAACAGGGCACTAACTATCTAAAACTATAGATTCTATTATCAAATATCAAACACTAACACACAACTATCCTATAAAAAACGAAAAAGAAAAGTTTTTCTATAAAACTTGCTGTTTTTTTTTCACAAATGGTCCGAGTTAGCTGGATCACCGAGATCTCTCTTGCTGTGGCAAACTAGATCTGAGGTAATTCCAGCAGTGCATTGTGGGATAATGGGCTTGACCTCGAGCTACTGGCAAACCTTGAGCTTTGCTATCGGCCGTGTTGAAGCCGAGGATCATCTCCGAACCCATCAGTGAGAATAAACAGTGAGATTTAACAACTTCACATTATGTGTTTGGTAAGGGAGATGTGTAGTAACCCTTTAGTGAAACCACAAACTTAATAAAATACTAAGCAAAAAAAAAATACTACTTAGCTATCAACATTTCAAAAAATCGGGTATGTTCAGTCATTGAATGAGAAATTCATCAAACCTCTGTTCATCGAACTTAAAAACATTGAACGTTCACCTCAGTGAATGTTTAATCATCAAATATTTTATCCCTCCACACTATAATTACCATTTTGTCAGTATTTTGTATATCAGTCCTTTTCAATGTTAATCTTAATGCTTTTCAATCTTTTTTTGTCAGTCTTTTTTACTGTTGATCTTATACTGTTTCAGTCATTTTAGGTGCACCTACATATATATATATATATATATGTATATATATATATATATATAAATATATATATATATGTATATATATATATATATATATATATATATATATATATATATATAGGTTTATTATCATAAATTCGAAAATCAGAACAAAACGTGTCTGCATTTTCGAATTTATACATCGGAAATGAACATTTCCGAATTTACCTAAAGTCGAAAACAGCTGTGTATTGTCAAAAATGTCACTCGCGACATTTTCAGCAATACACAGCACTCCCACCCATCCCGTAACTACCTACCTAACCAGCCTAAACACACAGTTATGCAGGGGGCAAGCCCCCCTGCATCCCCCCTGTGGGGGGCTGCGCCCCCCACACCACCCCCAACTTAATATTCCAACTCCGAGATCGCACTACAGTGAGGAAAGGGATGTATTTCCCTAACCGCACTGTATTGCAATCCCCTCACATGAGCGAACGTTAGAATTGCGAATGCACAGTCCATTCGCAATGGTAACGTTCGCTCACATCACCTGCTGAAATATGAAGTATTCAAACATCTGTTGTTCGAATACTTCATAGCCGTGCAAGTGCACGTCGGCATTGTGATAGTAAACCATATATATATATATATATATATATATATATATATATATATATATATATATACCAATTAATTTAGTAATTTAAAATATAAATAAAAACTAACAGTAACAGCAGACACTCTTTATGTAAATAACTGTACTTTTAGAAAATGTTTTTTTTTTTTGGAAGGTAATGTTTAGGGTTGGGTTTAAGGACAATGGCAGGGTTATGGTTAGTGTCAGCATACACGAGTAAGAATGGGCATGGGGCTTAATTTTTCAGACATTTTAATAAAGTAAAGCAATAATGTTCATTCATACAAAGAGGGGATCTCTGCCTGACTTACAAGGCTTCTTCAGACCCAGTTCTGATGGATCTGTTGCACATGTGGAAAACAAACAGCAGCACCAACACTAGAACCAGGAATCTGAACTTTGCTTTTGACACAAACAGAACATGCTGGAGAGCGAGAGAGATATGTGTCCCAAAGGATCTCTACACTATGAAATAGGCTTCCTATTCATGTAAAACACAGTTCATCCCAGACCCTATTCCAAAGAAACCTTTACAAATGGATGGGAAATTGTTAATTTACCCTTTGTCTGGCTCCTATGTCCCTTATGGACAGAGACCATCAATAAGAAACACATTGAGCAGGATTCACGAAGCCTCCGTGTAAGAGTTACAAGGCTTACACGGAGGCTGCAGTTAAACGGTGTGATGTCAGCATGTCATGCATATGCATGAGGGCATGCTGAATCACACCTAAGGCTAACACGGTCCGTGGAAGACAGTAGGGGGCGTGTCCGTAGGCCGAGCCCTGCAAACGGACATGCCCCCAGAAGAGTAAAAGTCCCAAAAGTAAACCCCCACGACAGAGCCCGTGTAAATGTGAATAAACACAACCCATGCCCCCACAGACTACGAACATAAAATGTAGAAATGAACATCTTATAATTTTTTTTTTATATTGTAAAGATGTTTGCCCGTGTGTGCGCTCGTTTGCGCGGGGATGCCCGTAGCTTAGCTACAGTTAGCAGTCAGTTGAAAAGCATATAAGAACTAAATATGCAAAGTAAACCAAGAAGCAATAGTGTAGCGATAGAGACGTCGGCTGAAGAGCAGGCAGTCATGGTTCGAGCCCACACAACATCAATTTTTATTTTTAGTGAAATAAGCACGAAACAAGTCCCTGACATATATGTACACATATAAAATTATATTTTATGTAAAACGTAATGCAATGGGCCATGTATTTTGAAGAAATGTGAGATAATAAAAAAAAAATGTCAGATGTGCCTATAGCTGAGCTACAGTCTAACAAGTTGAGTACATCTGCCTGTAGGTGAGCAGTGTTTTAACAGGTATAAAATGAGTGCCCGTAGGTGAGCAGTGTTTTAACAGGTGTAAAATGAGTGCCCGAGGTTGAACAGCGTTTTAACACGCTGAAACTGTGTGCCCATAGCTGAGCTGAGCGTAATATGCATGCTGACAGCCAAATGACGCGTAAACCAGTGTAATCCATTTGTGCGGAGCTGCGCACCGCACCAACAAGCTAACCGATGGGCAACGTTGAGCAAGCTGTATCAAAACTGCCTTTACACAGACACACCTCCTAGCCTGTGTAGACAGTCATAAAATATAAAAAGCAATGGCCAGGTTCGAACCCAGGATACCATGCACCATAGTCAAGGTACTGAACCACTAAGCCATGACAGTCACACTTAGAAATGCAGTAATAGCATATATATAGGAATGAATAGAAAGAGGAGCATGACAAAGCAGGTTTTGTGAAGCTGATACAATTCCAAAATGGCCAATCACAGATAAGTGCGGGAATAACGGCATATATAAGCCCCATAGGCGGGAATACACAGCATAACCGATTGTAGAACTGACTTGCAGCCAGAATGTCAGGTGTAGGTGAGGGTAGTTGCTTCCGAGCACAGAGATGGGGCATTGAGGAGTCCAAATATAAGTTGGGCTCCTTGTCCACAATCATGAGGCCCAACTCATGCAGGGCCAGGTCCTGTGGGGAGCATATAGGGTTGAGGCGTGGGACTGGTTGGCTCATGATCTCACCAGTGCCACAGGGATACCAAGGACTGGTGAGCAGGTCCGTCACCACCATGTGGACCTGAAGAGTCGGAAGCAGGACCAACTGAACTGTTGGATCCAGGAGGCCCGGCAAATGCCCAACGCCCCTCTACTGAGTAAGTTACATGTAATTATTTATGTAAGAAATTAACCTAGCTGATATTATGGAGATGTGTATTCCAATATGGCGATAGGCTGGCATGGTTGCGCCACCAGGCAGGTCAGTAATTCTCTCCCTGTAACTGTAAATAAATATATAAGTATGACAGTTAGCATAAGAGTGCAGTGTAGTCACTAATTAATAAAATGTGCAAGTAACAGTGTAAGAGGGTTTGCAAGTATTGCTTGATTACAAAAGTGTGATGCAGCCTGTAATCCAAACATAAAAATTAAACAAGTCTGAAATAAAGATGTCCCACCTGTAATATCATAGTACATAACCTGCAGCAGGCTGAAAAGTACAGCTGCAGAAGCTGAGTAAAACACATGTGTGAAATATATCCCTGTTGAAATACAGAAAAATGCAGAAGTGAGACTGTTGGAAAGGATTGTTATAACTACAGCTAAAACATATCAATAAAGCCTAGAATTAAGTACCATCCTGAATTGTAAAAATAAAACAAGTGAGAGAGTGTGAGAAACAGTTACGAATCCACCAATAAAGTAGTAATAACTCCTGAATAAAGTATACTGCAGTCAGTACAGAATGAAATGAATGTGACAGGCAGAACCAAACAGTAACATGTGTTGAAAATGGTACCGCAGCTGGAATGTGTGTCCCAAAATCTGGATATGTTGCTCTCAGTCTGCAATATGCAGATAGTATGGTTGTCTGAAATACCAAACATCCACAGCTGTCTATAGCTATATAAAGAAAATGTAGCAGGATGATGTAGCTGAACAGAGCCAGATATGAATGTGTATGAATAAAAATGAAAATGTATATTGATGTAGCAGTAACATTCCTATCACCAACTTGAAGTAGTTATCACATAGGAAACTGTAGGTAGAACTGTAGTGTGTATATATCTGCAGCTATTAGAAAAGTACAGCATATGTATTGGTATTTGAAGTTGTTAATTACATTTTCTTCACCCTACCCTATAACCACATATAATCCATTCCACGTGAAATTGGTACGTGCAATCACAATTAACACCCCTGGTCATTTGTCCTGTTGGGTCATACATATTTGCATGTACGTTGATGCATCTGCCCTGTTCATACATCCAAACCTGATGGCCTGTTGCCATCAATCAACCCTGCATGTTGTTGGACTGTGTATTGCTGTTCAAAATATGCATGTGTTATGCTTGCTGTTCAGTGGTTTGAATATCTGAGTGTTTGGTTAATGGGAATACTAATGCATGCTGTTACAACTAACTGTGAATGGTATTGTACGTTACTAACCCAAACTGTCATAACATAATGCAAAACATAGGATGACAGGGAAGGCAGGTTCCAGCAGACCCACCTCTCCCTCCTCAACTGGCGAGTGCACCTGGCAGTAGTGCTTAGGCCGGACCTTCCTCCGGTCGCCCTGTGCCACCTGCGGGTGGAAGCGCTGCAGGGGATGGGGCTCGTCCCCCCTCTGCAAGTGTGGCCAGAGGAGAATATCCACTCACCCTCCGTAATGTCCGGACTGTGGTGCGTAGGGAGATCCGGGACGCTGTTCTTGGGCCTCTATGCCAGCTTGAGGCACGGGTGGCACAACTAATGGGCGTGTCTGCTGCCCGGCCTACACAGCCCCCAGCACAGCCCCATCCTGGGCAGTGAAGGCACAGTGGCAACTGCCCATGGGTGGGGATATCAGTTCCACTGTTGCCATCTGTGGGCTCATGGGCTCTAGATATCCAAACATCCGTCCCCGTCAATTGTGTAACCCCCCCACATGTGTCATGTACCACCCCTGTATGCATCTTGCTTGTCTTGTCTGTTAACCTACCCAACCTACGTCCCCAGCTATACCGACTTCCTGTACCTGACATACCACTCTCATCTGAAAAAAAAAAAAAAAAAAAGGGCACTCTGTACCCACAAAAAAATTACGCACCATACATAGCTGCCCATTTCGCACACATGTCTGCTGGACATGGAAACTGCCAATTACAATTGGCTGTACAACAAGTATTATTGTTGTCCTTACACCTCTCTCAGGGGTGGAAGGTTTCAAATGTCACACCAAGTTACAAACATATGCACAGCTGTTGCTGATGAAGAAATGGGCAGCTATGGGCCTTACCTACATCCCTCCTGCAAAACCCGAGCTTGTTTCCCTACTGCCTTACCCTCTTTGTGACCCCTTTTTCACCACTTTCCTGTCTCCCCATTTTCATTTCTTTCAAAGAAATTAGCGCGGGTGTGCGCAAGAGTAAGCACTTTTAAGCAGTTGTAAGCAGGTGTGCGCAGAGCTGAACGCCAGTGCGCATGCGTGAGCTCTGCGCAAACCAGTGCTAACCCGGTTACAACTGCTTAAAAGTGCCTTAGTCACTCTGAATGACAAGGCCTGTAGTCTGCTCAAAAGCAAAATAAAATCCCACTGTCAGTCCCGAACCCAGGAAACAGTAGTCTGCATGACTTACCACTAAGCCATGACTGTTATATAAGAACATTTTGCTACAATAAATATATCATGTAATAGTAGGAATTAATGTAAAGGGAATATAGGATGTGTAGTACACAAAGCATGTCATGTATATTTACTGTCAAATCTAGTGAATTTCTATAATAGTAGTGTGTGAACAGAAACAGCCATGCTAGTTGGTAGCTATTAGGTAATAATGTCACTGTAGCACCTTGCAAGCCACACACATACTCACAGCAGGATAATCACTGCCCATACCCCACAACCTCTTACAGCAACACATCCTGACTAAGTAATAAAAAATGTGGAGCAAAGGCCCAAAAACAGGGACACATTCCAAATATTGCTCCAACAAACATAGACAGTTGAGAGAGTAACAGGTTTTACATTATGTTGGATGTTTGGAAGGGTATGAAGTCTGAAACTGAAATGTTTGTCACTATAGTCTGACTTGAGCCCAGAGTGATTTGCCAGAAAAAGCTGTTTATGAGATATGGACCAAAATATGAGGCAAAAATGTGGACATCCTGCAAATATCTGTACACTTGAGAGGTCTGACACTGCCATATTTCAATAGTTAAGAGCTTAGACATACCAGCAGTGACTGAGTTACAGGGATGCCCCACAAACTCCCTGTGAAATGTACAAACAGTAGGCAGAAAGGTGTTACAACACATGCAATGGTAACTTTGAAGTCCAGAAAGTATGCACCACTTGCACATCGGAAATAGTGTAGTAATACATATGCTCATGCTAACCCACAGTCACAACTGCAGAATATCAGGCAATTTAATGGGTGTACCCCACTGATATGTACCATTCCATGAGGCAGATAAAAGATGCACCTGAGAGTCTCTGGGGCCTGCTCAGCAGCGTACTCAAATACCCTAATAGATGTCAAGGCCCACACCATGGCCAGACCACACTGCATGCAGTAACACCCTAGCAGATATAGCAAGCATTCCAAGGTGTGAATGTACATGGAAAATAGGAAAGCCACAGCAACACACTACAGTCAAGACACCTAGCAGGCATACAAGTAGTGAATGTAAAGGGCAAATATTGAAGCCATAGCAACAAAGTGCAAGAGCCACTGCTATATACCAGTTACACCACATGTCACACAGGAAAGCACACACACCCACATTAACAGTAGTAGTAGTCTTAGGTGTCAGTGTACATACACACTTAGTACAGGAAACTGGAGAAATGAATGGAGAAATGTTAATCTACAACACAGCCAGAAATATGAGAGCGATACTAAGCTTTACACTCACAGAACAGTGTCCACAGCATACCAGCATGATCCCTGCCCTTAAACTCTGAAAGGGCTATGCCTATCTCACATACCTTTTTATAGCACTGTCCTGGAATCACAGTGAGAACTGCAATCAGTACACAACTGGCTGCATGCAATTAGCAAATGCTGGCTAACAATTGGTGCAGAGGCCATCACATGGACATATGCAAATACCTACAAAAGCATGCTGTACTCCCAGTCCACACATGCAATACTTTCATTGCACCCTCTGGAGGTAGGGAGAGAGAGAGAGAGAGAGAGAGAGAGAGAGAGAGAGAGAGAAAACATACACAAACAAAAACACTCATCAAAACCTACTAGAAAGCTGACATCTGCCAACTGGAGCAGCAGCAGGACACCAAACCAAATGGCAACGCAAGCAGCTGTGACAAACACAGGTAATGTAAAGTAATACTTTAAAAGTCTACATACTGTGAACCCTCCATATGTGTCATTGGTCTGTATCCATATGTATATAAAGATGTGCATAGGGCAGGGGACATACAGCAACTATCAGTGAAGGCTGTACATACATACGTATGTGAGGGCATCTATGTGCACATATCAATGTAGGTTGAATGTAGGTTGTAGTGCAATGTACAAAGTAGGTTTCACAGTTATGTATGTTTAGCATTATGTTAGTGTGTGTATACAGTTTTGTAAACAAACATGTTGATATACCTATCTATCATATGGATACGTATGTATGTCAATATATGTATGTATATATATATATATATATATATATATATATATATATATAATATGCATATATGTATACATACATAGAGAGGGATGTAGGAATACATAGACAGATGTAGATAGATAGAATATGTAGAAACATATATATGTAATACACACATACAGATATAGATATATGTAGATACATATACATAGACAGACAGATCTGACTATCTACAGAAATGACTGTATATGACGATCTCACACTCCCTGTCCCACCCCTCTGTCACTCTCACCCCCTCCCTGTCACACCCCCCCTCCATATCTATAGCAATATATGTAGATCGAGATATATATATGTGTATATGTATACAGACATATATATATATATATATATATATATATATATACATATATATATACATATATATATATATATATATATATATATATATTTTTTTTTTTTTTTTGAGTGAGGCATATGTGTACAGATGTATTGCAACAGGTGCCTGGTGACAAAGGCATGGAGTGAACACCAGTGTCGAAACTGGAGTACCATACCCCATTTCAAATCACCTACACCAGTAACCACCAGATATGTGATTGGCTGCCCACCACTGCATGTGTCAGGGGTGAACAGGGTCATAAATGTGTACAATAGTCCCCCCAATGATAGTCACAGTGGCATACTATTCCTGGAATAACTGCACATGGTATGTGTCGGCAGACATGGTGTGTCAGCTATGGACATGTAGGTCAGTGTACCCCTCCACGCCACACAATGGCTGCCACAGTATGTACCTCACATGACAGCTACAGATATGGAGAAGGACACAGTGACATGTACAACACTGTGACAATGCACTCAAACACATTACCAATGCACAGTGACTGACAACACCACAGAGTACACACATACTACCCACATAGAGGTTACCACTCCTGGATTTACATAAGTCACACCCATGACAGATGTCCAGCAACCATAGTAACACCTCACACCATCAACAACCTAAATGACTGCTGTGTGTCGTCCTTGACACCGCAGTAGAGAGCACATGGCGGAAGTACAGGTTCCTACCCACAGATAAGACATACCCTGCAATAAACCACACAGCGTTAAGAATCAAGACTCCCATGAGTACATGTCACACATACCCCTGCTGAATGTTAGTTAGATAGGTAATATGCCATATGAGTCACCTGGTGTAACTGTTTGACAGGAGCAGGTA
Organism: Protopterus annectens; assembly: GCF_019279795.1. Classification (NCBI taxonomy): domain Eukaryota; kingdom Metazoa; phylum Chordata; order Ceratodontiformes; family Protopteridae; genus Protopterus; species Protopterus annectens. The sequence continues at coordinate 308,687,210 of NC_056730.1, forward strand.
CCATCACATCACATATGTCACAATGGTCAGGGTAGCAGAACAGTATGCTGCTGTAGTCCCAGGGGCAATAGCATATTGTATTGTATTGTATTGTAATGTATTGTATTATGTTGTATTGTATTGGTATGTAGAGGTGCCTCCTTCGTGGAGTGGAACCACTGCTGCTGTATGCCAGTGTACAGGTACATATCCTGTAGTCAGGCTAGTGTTACATAGCACTTCTATATGTGTGTTTAGCTCCTCTTGGAGTTCATGTAGCATGCAACCGGGGATACCATCAGGTCCCATTGATGCTGTGTTTTCTGCTTTTCTGAGGGTGGATCTCACCTGGACATCTGTGATGACAGGGAGGTTACATTCAGCTGGGATAAGTATGTCTTAGTTTGGGGGAGAGGGAGGGAGGAAACTTGCACTGAACCTGTCTGCCACAATGTTACCAATATCTGTGGGTTCAGTGAATTATTTGTTGTTGTGTACTAACTATGAGCATATTGGAGGGTTTTTGACCAGGTTTCAAACATAACTGAAGAAGGCCTTGTGGTTATCTGTAGTGTCCCCGGTGATTTCCCTCTCAAAGTTGCCCATTGATGTTTGTATGAGAGAACATAGCTCTTTACTAGTGCTGATCAGACATGCCTTCCCTTTATGGAATTATGCTCTGTCTTGCAGTAGCTTCCATCTTTTGTTATACAATCTGTCTATGGCTGGGGTCCACCAGACAGGATGCTTTCCCTTTGTGGAGAGTGTCTTGGTCTTATATGGGATTGCATGATCCATGCATTCTCGGAGATGTCCGTATAAATCATTTGTGAAGGAGTCAGCATTGTGGGTTGTGTCTTCCACTGGCCCAGTGGGCTTAAAGGATACCATCTCAGTGTTACGAAGTGTAAAGTTTGCATTTGAAATGTTATTCACTGTAGTCGTTTGTGCTGGTGGTGGAGGTGGGATATGTATATCCAGGGCAATTAGTTTGTGGTCAGATCACAGTAGTTGATGATGTACCCCATACAGTACCTCGATACAAACCCCCAGAGTGAGGAGATGCTTTGGACCTGAATCAGTGTTCTGACTGCTGGGGTTTGGTAGTATGTCGTATGGTGTGTGCCAGGTACTGTTGCACAGTTGTTGGCTGAGCACTGATACCTGGCCATTTACATGTGTATCCACCAATAGACAGACAGATGCTATATATGTGAGATATGTTGTATCACAACAGTCGAGTAGCATGTGTAGTTTGTGTGCCAAATTCTGCTGACATATTTTGCTGATATCATTTTATTTCCTTTTTCAGGACCATGGCTCACCAGCGCAATCCAGCATACTCTGCAGCTGAGGATGAGGAAATACACTAGAGCCTGGTGCGGAATTATGCAATACTCTTTTCCCGCACCAGCCAGAATCAGCAGGAGAGGGCTGCCCTGTGGCAAGACCTGGTCCGTCGGGTAAATGACATAGGCATGCATAATAGGACATATGAGCAGGTACAACATCACTGCAGTGATTTAATCAGAAATGTCCATCAGCGTGCATCGGATATCCACAGGCAACAGGTTGCCACAAGTGGTGGGGTGGCTACACATCCCCCACTCACCAGACTGGAGGGACTACTCATAAGTGCTGTGGCTCCAGCCTGCTAAAAACAACAACAGCAGCAGACCTGCATTATGATGGAGGCTGGAGCCACACAGCACCAAGACTACGAGCATGCAGGTAATATGCCATAGTATAGTTGACTGTTGTGTACACTGGTAGTTAATGCATGTGTGAGGTGTGTCCTTGGTTTGTAGCTGTCATCATAGTATTTAATGTGCAAGTGTGATATTCTCAATATCAGCAGCTGACCTGTGAAAGGCAACTGTTGTACTACTGACCTGTATCATACTCAGTAACAATGGCACAGTTGTGCCCACTGACATTAATTTCCTCACTTCTGCAGGTCCCTCCGGTGTAACAGCAATGCAGCCTATCCATGCTGGTGAGTGTGTATTAACAATACCTTTAATAGTCTTGATAGTAATAGTAATATTAGGCTCACTTAGTAGTGCTCTGTGTATGCACGCAGGTATGTCTGTGTCTGTGTGTTGATATCTCACATACTGAGTAGTGTGCAAGTGTCCAACTGTGTGCAAGTGTTCAACTGTGTGCTTGTGTGCACGTGTGCATGTGTGCATGTGTGCACCTGTGCACCTGTGCACCTGGGCACGTGTGCATGTGTGCATCACTGGTAACATTGTGTAGACACTGTAAACTGTGTTTCCTGTTTCCCTCTCACAGGTTCTGGTGCTGCTCTGGTGTCATGCAGCAGGGAACCTGAATCAGGTGCCACGGGTACTGATAATGATGACATCTGTGTAATGGCACAGGAAGGTGTGCCAGGGTCCGTCATTGGTCAGCCAATTGACAGTGCACAGCTGTCAACCCCATCAATGTGCACAGTCATCCTGCCAATACACCCTTTGTCACCAATGTCCCTAGGTGATGGACAGGATACAGTGGGCATTGACCAGGGTAATGTGGTATCTGTGGCACATGCTTCCCCACACAGCCACCATGGGCATGGCCCTGAGATGGTACCACACAGACAGATGTACAGGGGTACTCGTGGGAGCATCTGTGGGCGTACTGCCCCTGTCAGATGTGCCCACAGAGGTCTTACAACCTCACCTATGTTTCGGGCTGTCATGCAGGCACAGTCACATATGGAATGGTACACCAGACAGGGTCTGAGGGAGCTGACAGCATGTCGCACAGCCATGACTGACAGTATGCGTGACATTGCGGCTGCCATCCCTAATTTCACCGATGTCATAGACAGACGTTGGGGGGACATATTAGACCAGTTCCACAACTACATGTCCATGAGCCAGGGCAATGGTGGACGGTTGAGGTGTCGGCGTGGGCTTATGCCAGCAACAGCAGCAGCTGGCAGTCGTCGCGGATGACAACAGGGCCGCGGCCGACCCCATAGTGCCAGCAGCAGCCCCAGAAATGCTGGGTCTGTGCTGTCATCAGACCACCCCAGGAGACCACGTGCACGTGGCTCTGGACAGGCCCAACAGGGATCTGTGTCCAGTCAATGAACACCTGCTTCTGATGACAGTACCCAGTATGGATTAGTACTGGATATGGTCCGTAGCATCCCTGCAAGGCACAGGTACCGTGTCCATGGCCAGAGACACTGATCTGTATGACCTGGTAGGTGCAGTCTGTGGCTGTCCACAAACACCAGTATATTGCAGCCATAAGGTGGAACTGTGTGCATCCATACACACATGCGAATTGACAACACCTAGGGCTACCGCATACACGCACACACTGCATCAACATTGCCCCACCTTGTACTGCTGTCCCTCACCAACACACATACACATACATGTCAGTTGGTGGTATCAGTGGCAGACTCAGGCATACCAAGTTCACACCCTGTGCATATGATGAAACTGTGCCACCTCCTGCAATCTGTAACATCAGTGCAGGTACAGGTTAACATGTTGCTGATGCACAGGGTGACTACATAGACATGTAGTAATAGTATCATGTTGTTAACAGTACTGTGTGCCAATATAATTGTGGGTATATCCCAGCATGCCTGATGCAGTAAGGGTATGATTGTCTTGTACTGTTTTCTACACCCATGGTAAGTACCATAGTGTATCATCTGCACATGTTGGCATACTGGTGGTAAGGATGTCAACAGAAGGCTACATACATAGCACAGGGGATAAGGTAACAAAAGTACTGATACGCAATGATGGACATGTAAACTGCAAGTGGCATGTTGCCCACACTGGACTCTGCCATGCGGATGTTTGAGGATGTTGATATGTGTGCAGTACTACACGACTGGCACAGGACACACAGGAGCACCCTAGCACTGCAAACTCACATCTCATACCATGCTAGACAGCCCCAACACACAAAACTAACTTTCACAGGAGGGAGAGTCCCCATAAATGTCAGGGATACTGTGGTGGCAGGACAGGTAGCATACATCCTACTAAGTATGGAACCACTGAGTGAAGGCTCAGTGTCTGTTATTTGACATGTGTATTACTGCAGGTATGAGCACCTGGGTTTCCATCCGGTTATTGTACATCCTGACGGTACATGGTCTGTACACTTGTGTGCGCTGAGACTGGACCCTGGCCATCTGACCTGTGTATTTCCATGTACATGTGTATACTGCCTGCATATCTGCACTGTTACCTACTGGAAGTGGTACAGCTTGTTTGTTGTACAATGGACTACATGCAGCCCTGCTTACTGTACCTTGTTTGCATGCATGTTTGCTTGCAGTTACCCTGGAACACTGATCCCACCTGCAATGCAGATTTACAGAGCTTCTGTGGACTCCTAGTGACATCTGCATAGCTTACTATATGTATGTCCATGTCTCACTTGACAGAACGTCACTGTTTGTCCTGTTCGCATGTACGTTGCCTGTGACACATTGCATATGACTTACCTGGCATTTGACCATGTGAGTAGTCATATATGCCAGTGCTAACTAATTACAGGCACTACACCCTCACATACTCACCTTCTGTACCTTGTTCCCCATTGGCCCTATGTGCTGTTAATCACCATGGCAATCACAATACTATGGTAGCATGTGCAAAGGTCACTTGTCAGTCACCTCTATGGTACAGTTGTGGAATATGTGAGTCATGTGGCAATGTCACAGCTGCCACATGTACACAGTCAACCCTCTCCCCTACACATGGACATACAACACATGTATGAGATGCAACCACATAGCCAAACTGGGGACTAAGCACTCTGAACCCAGTACTGGCATAACCTGTCAGGTGGCATGAAATACTACAGTGACTACAATACCAGTCTGATGTAGACCTACACTGACAGCAATCCAAACACATGAACACACTGGGGCATTCGTGGAGCCTCAGAATAGCATCCTGCCTGAGCAGCAGACACCTCTGCAGCTGGCACACAGGCATACGTTAAGCCAGAACACAGCACGTGCAACACATAGCACACAAATCCTGTGTGCCAAACAGTCACAGCTTGTATGGCTAGACAACACACCTGCTACAGTTGTGTTAGGTACCTTTATTGTCCAGTACAGTGAGGTCCCGCTCACCAGGCTGGACAAGGTGAAGGTCACAGTGATATGCCCGTGGGGCACTATGGTCCACCACATAACACAAGCATACAGCTCATTCAGAGGCATGGACACATATGACTCAGTAATTGTCCATGCCACTATGGCTGACCTGTGATGTACCTCCCTGGACTACATGATAGGGAACATAGAAGGGCTCTCTGAGCATGTGTCACAAGCTGGTATGACCCTGACCTTGGTCGGCATCATACCCTCACCAAGAATGCTGAAGTATTACTGAATGCTGATGAATTACTGTAGCTACAACACCCTAGCTGAAAGGTTCCTAGCATGTAGTCACTGCATTGCTGTGGAACAACTTGTTACCACTCCCACAACAGGTGAAAACATGCAGCACCTGTTCATCAACAATATGTAGACTATATGCCCCAGACCAGATGTGTATCCCCCTGCTGCTAGGATGATACCATATACAACTCACACTGTATATGCACATACCACATGCAGCACTCGCACAGAAAACCACAGTCATAATGTTATCCAGTGCAAATACCATGTATTCACATGTGGCAGGCGTCAGACATGGGAACTATTGAAGGTCACAAGTATATATGTGTATTTGGCACACACATACATCATCTGTGTCCATTGTCATTACTGGTTTAATCGATGTCATGCATTATTGTGAACAACAACCCACACACATGGGCATTCTGTGTGATAAAAATACACGTGGCATGTGTGGAATTCAAAGCCATAACTAACTGTGCTATGACAGTAGTGAGAGACGCAGTAGCAGAGCGTGCTATTTGCATTACTGGGAGATTTGCCCTCTTCTGCTGTACTTGTAGGGTGCTGACATCATCTCTGTGTAGAGATTGGAATATGCAGCAGCTGGTGTGTTGTACTGGTTGCCAAAAGGGTTAGTTCTCCCACACATGTAATTACACACACAAACACGCACACTTGCCGGATTCAAATCGCTATCTAACTATGTTATGACACTCTAGGCGGACGCATTCACAGAGCTCGCTATTCGCATTACTGGGAGGTTTCCCTTCTCCTGCTGTACTTATAGGGTGCTGACATCATCAGTGTTTAGAAAGGGGAATGTGCATCCTGTAGTGTGTTTTCCTAGTTGCCAAAAGGGACATTTCTTTCACACAGAATTGCACACACACTAACCCCCTTCATCCAAACACACACACTTGCCATTTGCAGGATTCAAACCCCTACATAACTATGTTATGCCACTCCAGACGGACGCATTAGCAGAGCGCGCTATTTAAATCACTGGAAGGTTTCCCTTCTCCTGCTGTACTTATAGGGTGCTGACATCATCAGTGTTTAGAAAGGGGAATGTGCATCCTGTAGTGTGTTCTGCTAGTTGCCAAAAGGGACATTTCCCTCACACAGAATTGCACACACACTAACCCCCCCTCACCCAAACTGAGCATTTTCAGGATTTAAACCCCTACCTAACTGTTATGACACTCAAGACGGATGCATTAGCGGAGAGTGCTATTCACATTACTGGGAGGTTTGCCTTCTCCTGCTGTACTTATAGGGTGCTGACATCATCAGTGTTTAGAAAGGGGAATGTGCATCCTGTAGTGTGTTTTCCTAGTTGCCAAAAGGGACATTTCTCTCACACAGAATTGCACACACACCAACTCCGCTCACCCACACACACACTGAGCATTTACAGGATTCAAACCCTACCTAACTATATTATGACACTTAAGGGAGACGCATTAGCAGAGCGCACTATCCAAATTACTGGGCATCGGTTCTGAACCTGCAGCATTTATAGAGTGCTGACATCATTATTTATACAGAGGTATGTACATCTACTACTACCTGTCAGGTGGGGGATAGCATATATATGCATTTGCAGCCACCTACTTCAGGGTGAGATATGCACATCAGCACTGGCAGGTTATGTTTTATACCATGCTTCGTGACCACAGGACCTGTAACACATAACACAACCAGTTCAGACCACCCCTCCCACATCCGGGACACCCACTTTGCTTGCCTGGGAACAGTGCCAAGATATGCAGGTGTTCACATACACCATTCCAGTTGTTAAAGTCAGGTACAGGTATATTGTGTGTGGGAACTACTCAGGCCTCTACAACATTACCCTACAGCCACTACAATTTGTGAGTCCATGTGCTATGGCAGGACCACTCACCACAGCCACAAGGGGGAATACATATTGCACCTGACCATCTGCAACATGGGTACTCACTGTTCCACACCAGAGGTAGACCACCATTGTTGATATCTAACCATACCCACCTTTCCCTGGACATCCATATCCCATCCCCATCCCCAGGCAAGGTTGTCACTGCAAACAAAGTGTATTTATCAAAAGCAGACTTTGCACTTGTGAAGACTGGGGTGGAAGACTTCAAAGGACCCATGCTGGGGGAGTATACAGGCCACACTGCATAATCCTTGACAATTGCATTCTATGAGAATGTGGAAGGTTTGCATTGATCATGCTATCCCAAATATACCCATGACTCCTCCACAACAGGACACCCTGTTAGGTGTACACCAGCCATATATCAGCTGTCCAACAGACGGAGTGAGCTAATACATTGCAGAGCAGTAGCCCACATAGGGAGGACATCACTGAACAGTACTGGCACGACACTTCAATCCCTCACAATCATCATGACAATGTGTTGACAGTGAAATTGTCCAGACACTGCAGATAAGGCTCCCCTCAGTCTGTTATTGATGCCCACTTACTGTTAGAGGTCCTCACCAACCCTCTTCCAGCACACACCAACAACATGGATGTGGCATAGCAAATTCAACCCCTGGGATCTCCACTGTGTCTCTGCTTGATGGAGGCACAGCACACTAGCCTCAAACAGTGCCTTATATGATCTACTTTACAGTGGCACAGTAGCCTACTGTACTGGGGATGCAGACGCCAAGCACACTCTGGCTAAGCTTTCATTCCCTAGGGCAAACAGCCTAGTATTGACCTCTACACCCATATGTTTAATTGTCAGATGCACAATATTTTTTGCTGATAGACTGTTTGCAGGTCTTTATTGCCATAGCATTCCCTGTTTCTATGAACAACTTGTGTATCTGTGGAAGATGTTTGAATATGAGAGGGATCCACTATATCACTTTTGTCTCTGTAGTCATTTAACTGTGTGCACTGGGCAGATTGCGGTAATGTGGTTGGTTCCTGGAATAACACGTACAAATACCAGATATGTGTGGTCAACTGCTAAACTGAGATATGGCCTAAGTGTGTGAGCATGCCCAGTTCAGCCTTTCCATGGCATGTTGTCTGACATATGTCTCATTTATCAAAGTGTGCGAGCATGCCCAGTGTGAGTTTTCCATATGTTGAACTTTGCAGTCCACCACATTTGTGGATGAGTGTGAACTTCAACAATATCTCACGTTTATGGTTGTGTGTTGAGTGTCACATTGTGTACTTACTGGCCAACTGCTTCGCGTCTGAACACAACAGGGATTATACTGTGCCTGCAGGGTTTGCATGGGATACTTTGCATACAGTTGTCAACATCCTTTCATACTGACCTAACACTGTAGTACCATATAGTGTACTGGTTCAGTACTTTCACTGTGGTGGACAGTATCCTGGGCTTTAGTCCTATCACTGCTTTAAATTTTCATAGTGAGCACAACAGACTGTTTAGGGGCCAGTTGTGCACATATGACCATGTTGCACTATGTTCAGATATGGACTACTTAAACCAGGCTTGTCCAACATTGGTAGTGTATTCCACGACATAGGTGGACATTGGCAAACACTAGCGATGTGCCCTAGGCCATTTCTAATGCTAGTCAGAGAGTGTGTTTGTCCTTCGACACACATTGTAACTGGAGTTTGCCATGACATATGTCATGGTTAGTATACTGTGCCTCCGTCTACCCATGACATAACAGTAATACCCAGGGTGAACCTACCATCTCCCATCCACTCATCAAGATTTCTCTTGAGGAGAGTCGATGGGTGACTCTCTGGCTAACCTGTACTGGGAGTTTACTCAAGAGTGGGGATGGCTTCTGTGTTATAGATCATTCAGTACAGCTTGTCCTATGTATGTCAGTGCTGGGGTTCAGGTCTCTCATGTGCATAGCTCACTGCCATTCAGATTGTACAAGGTGCAGCATGTTCATTGATTCCAGCTTGGACATGGCTTTATACATCATGCACAGCTTGCCTCTGGGCCGGCAGTATGGCAGTGTGTGGAACTGCAGTTTGTTTAATCAGGCAACACATGGCATCTGTTCAAGCTCTTTGATACTCCTGGTGAGGTACTTTTGGGGTCTTTCCAGTTGATGGAGGTGTCTGCTGAGGTACATCCCACAGAGGCCATTGTAGTCAATTGTGATGCTGATGAAGGATGACTGCAGAGCCACAATGACCTCCCCTGATCTAGATCTGACTACCTTCATGATTAGGTGGGTATATGATATATGTTTCTGTAACCACTACAGCCACATGCTTGTCCAATGCAAGATATCTATCAAATTGTGTCCCCAGGTCTCTTATTACATCTTAAGTACTTAATGGGTTAACACCTATGTGGTAATTGGTGGGCACTTACTGTATATCCATGGGGGTTGACTATACACTTTTCTGCAATTAGCTTGCTGACATGGCTATGGCACCAGTTGTCTGTTTCTATGTGGCCCTTTTGTGGGATGCTTGTGTCAGCTGGAGGGTCAGATATGGTGGCCAGTTTGTAGTCCTCTGCAAACTTGTTCAGACACAATCCTTCCATGTTGGCCTGTACCTATGGAACATATATACTAAACAAGGGAGGTCCCAGGGCCGAGCCTTTTGGGATGCCAGTTGTATCTGGTTTGTAGTCTGACATGGCTGCAGCATTTCTGACCATGTCAGTTCTGTCCTTGGTCCGGTTTGCAACCCCTCTACTGACATAGGGGTTTATATTTAAGCTGGTGAGCTTATCTATAATGAACACGTGGGGTATTGTTTGGAAGCCTTTTGCAAGGTCCAGCTAGGCTGTGTGGACCACATTCCCCTCATCAATGACCTTAATGACTGTTTCAAATGAGTCAAACATGTTTAAGGGGCAGGATCTGCACTTAAGAAAGCCACACTGAGTAGGGTCCTGTGTCAGTAGGTCCCCAATATCTTTATGTCTGAGGTACATGTTGATCCTTTCCATAGCTTTGCAGACCAAGCTTGTCAGCATTCTGGGGTGGTAGTTTGCAGTATCCATTCAGGCAACACCTTTGTGGAGAAGGACCACTGTTGTTGTACACTGCTCTTTGGGTACATATTCTGTGGTAAGGCTGACATTGAGCAGTAGTGTTATTTGGCATTCCATTCTTCTTGGAGACCATGTTGGACTCAGCCCAGGACACCATCTCATACCATTGATGCTGTGCGTTTTGCTTTGTAGATGCTGGCTGTTACCTCAGCATCTGTAATGTCAGGGGGCCAGCACTCTGCTGGGATAGATATTTTGCATTTGGGGGGGGGGGGGTTGCACTGCACCTGTCAGGTTGGATGTTGGCAATATGTGTGTGTGTTTGGTATGTTGTTTGTAATATTTGAGTGATTCAGAGCATATCTGTGAATTCCCAACAAGGTTCCTACCATCAGTTAAGAAAGCCTTGTGATTATCCTTAGTGTCCTGTACAATTTGTATCTTCATAGGTTCATAGGTTCATACTAGGCTATCCACCCTAGGGCATTTATAAGCCTAGACAGAGTGTGTGTGGCTTTCGCCACCCCTTGCTATGTGAATATTATGGCCATTTATGATTTACTTTACTGTGCCTCTGTTTGGACATGACACAGTGAAGACCCCCAGTGTACATCTACGATCATCCATCCACTTTGCAAGATTCCTGTTGAAGAGAGTCAAAGAGGGGCTCTGCCTAATATGGAGTGGGATTCTGTTCCATGGTGTAGGGAGCCTCTGGGTTATGTATCTGTCCTCCAGCACATCCTATTTCATTATGTGTTGAGGTTGACATCTCTCACTCTCACAGCTCCGATGGATTTGGGTTTTCTGGGGTGGAGCATGTCCATTACTCCTGTGTTGGACATGGCCTTGTACAACAGGCATGCAACGCCTCTGTGAAGGCAGTATGTGACTGCATACAGCTGGGGTGTCTACAGCCAGGCAGCATATGACAAATATTTGAGACCCTTTATCCTCTTGGTGAGGTACCTTTGAGGTCTTTCTAACTGCTGCAGGTGTCGGGTAAGGTACATCCCAAATGAGGCATTGTACTAGATTATGGGTCTGATAAGAGAACAGTATAGGGGCACAATGACCTCTGTTGACATAGCTGTGAATCCTTTCATGATACGGTGTCCAATATAGACAGTCTTCCTAGCCACGTTGGCAATGTGAGTGTCACATGACAGGTTACTGTCCACTTGTGTCCCTAGGTCCCTGATTACTCCTTCCATACATAATGGATTACCACCTATGTGGTAATCTGTGAGTACCTTGTTTGGTATTTGGTGAGACATTCATACTGTCCAGTGTCTTCAGGATGGCTGAGTGGGGTTCCTGTGTGTGAGAGTGTGGTCTGTAGCATGCTACAGACTGTACAGCAGTTTTGCCTATGGTTAGTTGCACATGGGTTGTCTCCGATGCTTTGTGCATTGTCAGTTACCTGGACATGTGGGTGTCTGTGCTGAATATGGATACTCCCCCTCCTTTTATGTTTTGGTCCAGGTTTTGGGGCCATAACGCATGATATGAGGTATAACCTGGTAGTGCTGGTGTGCTGTCAGGAGCCTTGCTGCAGGTTTCTGTCACTGCACGGACATCCATGTTCTCCATACTGGGGTGAGCCTCGGGAGCATGCATATTGAGGTTTACATGTCTGGCATTGGGCAGCATTACCCTTATGTTTCTTTCCACTTATGTTTTCTAGGGAGGTGGGTTAGTCTTTTCAGCCTTGCCTATGAAAGGCTCTATGGAGGTGGCAAGAGCCTTATCCAATATCCAGATGCCCAGGGGTAACAGGTGCAAGCCATCCCTGGCACAGCAGTGTGGCTTGTCAAGCATGACATCCCAAGCAGACAGACATTGCATCCCCTTGGAATGACACCAGTAATTGTGCCACTTGTTAAAGCTGATCATTCTGTGTTTGTACTGTGGCATCATTCTTGGTGAGGGTAGGATGCTGCACACGGTCAGTGTCATACCGGCCTGGACTACATAATCGGAGAGCTCATCTATGTCTCTTTTCATGTAGTCCGGGGAGGTACATCTCAGGTCATTCATGCCAGCATGGACAATGACTGCATCATATTTCTACTTGCTTTGGGGTGACCTGCATACTTGTATTATGTGGCATATTGTAGCAGCCTACAGGCAGCTTACTGTACCCTTTCCCTTGTTCAGTCTGGTGAGCGGGACAGCAGTGTGTCTGACTATGGAGTCACCTATTATAACTGTATCAGGCATGTTGTTTCTCCTTCTGGCCTGTGACTGTTTGGCACACCAGCTTTGTGTACTATGTGTTGCATGTGCTATGTTTGGAGGTAGTGGTTGCTTGGATGTCTGCTTTGGAGGCCTCTGTTGATGTGGTGTGTTTGTAATTAGGGCCTCCGGGAATGTTTTTCTGTGTTTATGTCTTTGGTTTGCAGTTGTGATAGGTCTATGTGAGACTGGGTTTGTGGTGTGTGTGGTTACCTTCTCCTCCTGACTAGTTTTGACAGTACTGAGTTGAGAGAGCTCAGCCTCCGATTTGGATAAATGGTTGCATCTCTCACATATATTTGTATTTCTTGGGGGGAGGTGAGGGTTGTCTGTATACATGGGGCAGGTGTAACATTGCCTCAAGATTCACAGATTCAACTTGTTGTAGCTGGCCTTAGTGGATTGTATGAGTGGACATATTTTATTGCCATACTACTGATCAGTGATTGCTTCCCTTTTTATGTTTGCTCTATCATGTAGTAGCTTCCTCATTCTCTTGCATGGTTTGGTAATGGCTGGAGTCCACCATGTCAGATGCCTGCGTGTATGGCATTGTGTCTTGGTTTTATTTGGGATTGCGTAATCCATGCATTCCTGGCAGTGTTCATGGAATGCCTGTATAACAGGTTCTGAGGTGTGGCCTATATTTTGCACCTGCACAGGGCCTTTAATGGATTCCACATCAGTTTGGAGGAGTGCAACTTTTGCTTTACACATGTTTTTCACTGTGGTTTTCTGGCCAGGGACTGTGGTCAGGATGTGTATATCCGGTGTGATTACTCTATGGTCTGGTCTTACCAGTGAGGGATACACTTCTCATCTTGCCATCCAGTACCCATGTTGCTGATTATCACATCCAGTATGCTTACCCCTCTTGTGGGAGTGGTACATTGTTCCGGGTCATTTTGGTTTATGGATTCTAGGCACTTTTGTCCTACAGTGTTGGAGCTAGAATAATGCTCCCAGTCTATGTTTGGGTATTTTCAGTCACCCAATATAATGTGGTTTGGAGTGCTTGATATATTCATGTATTCCAACATAGGCCAAGTGCAGTTCCTGGTGTGAGTATGGTAGTCTGTAGCAGGCTATAAACTGGGAGGCAGTTTTAGCCACTGTTACTTGACCATGGCTAGTCCATGCTGCTTCTTGCTGTGGTACCAACATGGGGGTGTGGTTATCCTTGACAATTATTGCTAGTCACCCTCCTTTTGTAGCTTGTTCCATGTTTTGAGGCTGTACAGCACAGTATGAGGTGTAACCTGGTAGTGTTAGGGTGCTGTTGTGAGCCTTGACCCAGTTTTCTGTTACAGGACAGATATCAACATTCTCCATACTGGGGGAGTTTAGACTGCATGCATCTTGCTGTTTAGACTTCTGGCATTGGGTAGCATTACATCTAGTTTGTTATCCCTTGTGATACCTATGGAGGTGGGTTTGTGTTTTGAGCTTTAACTATTCAAGGCACGCTGTGGGTAACAACAGCCTTTGCCAGTATCCATAAGGCCAGGACTGATAGGTGCATGCCACCCCTAGCAGGTGGAGCATCATGTCATGCTCAGTATGTCATCCCAGGCTGGCACACATTGGATCCCCTTTGACTAACTGCAATACTTCAGCCAATTATTGCAACTGATCATCTCATCGTCATATTGTGGCATCATGCTTGGTGAGGGTAGGATTTTAGTCAGGGTCATCAAGTTTGCATATACTACATGGTGTTACATTGCTTAATACATGGCATTCATGCCTCAGGTGGTGCTGCAGGGCTGCCTCTGTCGGATGCACATACTACACTCCCTGTACATGTTTGAGAGCAGGTTATGTCATTTTAGGCATCCCTGTTATTATATGAGTGAGTCAGAGAGGGGTATCATTCCCAGGGTTCCTACTGAGCCAGTGTATGTGCTATGCGTTGCCTCTTTGCCAAGGCCAGGGCATACTGGGCACGCCTCCTTCTGCCTACTGGGGCAGGCTCAGGTTGTTCCTCCTTCGAGTCACGCTCTGCCTTTGATGGCCTTGGCAATGGTGGGGGGCTGTTTGCCCGGCCCTATGCTGGTCCTGCTGCAGCTGTTTTCACAAGATCATATTATGTAGCATAGCACATACCATGACAATTTGGGTACATGTAGTTGGTGAGTACTGCAAGGCTCCACCAGATGTGACACCGGAACTGTGACTTGAGCAGCCCAAACAAACGCTCTATTACATTACGTGTTTGTGCATGTGCCTCATTATGGCATTCATGTTCAGGTGTGTACTCGTTTCTGATGGGTGTCATCAGCCACGGCTCCAGTGCATAACCTGCATCCCCCACTAGGTGTCCATGTGGGATGTCCCCATTGGCAAATGTCTGGTACAGCTGCGTCAAATGCCAGATATGGGAATCATGGTAGCTCCCAGGGCAGCCAGCACACACATTCATTATTATGCCCTGGGCATCACACATGACCTGGCAGTTGATGGAGGGGAAGCCCTTGCGGTTTATGTAGGCCCTATCCCGCTCACAGGCTGGTGCTTTGATGCGTATGTGCATGCAGTCTATTGCACCCACTACCTCAGGGTATTCCGCTATTTGCTGGAAGAGACGCATATTGCTGGCCAATACCTCACGGGCATTGGGGAAATATACATGATCACCGACATGTGCTGACATGGCATCCAGGAACTGGTGCAGTACCCGGGAGGCTGATGCCTGTGATATCCCCATCATATCACCAGTTGGTCTCTGGAAGGTACCTGTTGCTAGTATTCTTAGGCCAACGCATACCTTGGTTTCCACTGGGATGGGTTCCCCTCTGTTGGTTCTGTGTGTGAGGCGTGGCCTGCACAGCTCAACAATTTGCTGCAGGAGGTCTCTGTCCACTCTATAGCGCTCCACTATCTCCAGCTCATGTAACCCATTGTAGGTGACCCTGGGCCTGTACACTCTTCTCCGTCTCCTCACTGTGGGTTGTCTGGCACCATTTGCATTGTCACCACCCTCAGCAAGTAGACTATGTCTCCTTATGACAGCTATGGCAGCCCCTAGCATTTCTGCTCTGAGTTCAGCTTTTTCAGTTTTCACTTCTAATAGCTTACTCCTGTCTGGCAGTGTCTCTTGAGAGAAACATCCTGCCCTGCTGTTTGCAGAGTTTTAAGTGCTTGGCTGGGCTACTATTCTGCCTGTGTAATTGCCTGCTTCTAATTGTTTTCACCTGCTAGCTCCAGCAGTATTCCCTGCTAGCTTCCTACTAATTCTGTTGCTTCCTTTCTCCTTTCTGTTTCCTCAGGGGGGAGCAACGCGCATACCAGCAGAAACACGCTCACAGTGGCTTACACGCGCGCACACAGGCTTACACAGTTTAGAATCTTCTTATTCGGGTTAAAACATGTGCACACCAGTGCAAACAGTCTTACAAGTCTGCCAACAGGCTCTCACATGCTCAGTCTGCCTTACACTTGCGCACACTGCCCTTCTCGCACCTCATGGCGCGCACACGTGCGCATGCACACCCAGCAAGAAACTTTGGTGTAAGCAACCGTGTACACCTTCCATTTCTTGACTTTCCCATGCTTATCCTGTGGCAGTCCTCTTTCCATGATATGCGTCTGACATCTGTCATGTAACACTGACCTCCAATGAACTGCATTTCTTTCTGCCATTCCCCCCTGTGATGTCACCTATCCCCTACTCTGTTCCTCCCCTTATGTAACTCTTACACTACTCAGAATGTGCTCATTTGCTATGTGACAGTGGGATTCAGTATCCTAACACTCATTTATATCAGATTGCCTACTAATGCTTAGTTACATGTCTTAGACTCAGCTTCCCCCCTTAGCAACCACTAAACGGTGGCCATGTTGTTTTTGGTCATCTGGTCCCTGCATTGTAAATCCATGTATTGCATAAAACCCACATTTGTGGGTTTATAACCTTTATTTTTATGTTTTACATAGCGCAGCCCATTTGCGCGGGGCTGCGCTGCATTTAAACATCGGCGATCGCTGAAAAAAAAATATTTATTTCTCAAATTTGCATTGGGGTACCTTGCCAATGGCCACATATTTGGCCATTGGCATGCTGCCTGACATATATGCACCCTTTATTTGGAGCTGACATGGCTCCATTGTGCTATTTGCAGAAACATACTCAGTTGTCAACTGAGTACATTTCTGCAGCTAAAACGGCTCTTACACGGGCTGGTTTGGGCTTCGTGGATCGCTAATCTACCTCATTTGCATGCCTTTTGGCTGCAAGTGAGGTGATTAGCATATCCACGCCCACTCCGTGCAAGAGATGTTTTAGCTGGTCTTTTACATGGAATTTCTGGCTGTTCCTGGATCGCGAGGGCTGCATGGAGTCTTACACTACTCTTAGACTCTGTGCAAGCCTTCGTGAATCCTGCCCATTGTCTTTATAACACCCTCCCTACAAATTCATGGTTACCTCCCCACTTACATATCCTTCTCCTGTATAGAATCTCATGATATCTGGAACCTAAATGGTTTGGGGTAAGTAACTAGGCCTGCAAGGGCTCTAGTCGTTATTAACCTAGTAATGACCTATGAATCTATGAATCTATAAAACTTTAGAAGGACAACAGCCATGATACTAATAAAAAACAGTTTGTTGTATACATGAGTAAGCCATAAGCAACATACAGTGATATCAAATGAAGCATCTTTATTTTCATACTGCAGAACATTATTTGTTTCTTTGAGTAATTTTATTTTGTAAAAGTTATATACCATGCACATTTTAGTTAAAACTCTTAAAAAGCTGCAGCGTGTGCTAGCTCCGATGATTTATTTTTTAAAGACATCAAAAAGTTAAAGAAGAAAATCAGAGCATGTGGAGCATAATCAAATCATGAGGGTTTGTTAATTTCACCTAGCGCATAGCTGCTAGCATTTCTGAACCAAGGCCTGCTGAAATTTTATGGAAAGTCAATGAAATTCTAATTTGTTTCTGTCATAAATGATATATAACCTGCTCTTTAATTCTATTCAATATGCAGTCCTTGTGCTGAATGCTTATGCTTTTTCTTAGTAATAATAAAGTTTTATATTACTTATATCCTTGTAGGTTTTGCTTACCCATGTCTTGTAATACACAGACATTCATAGTCAAGTTTAATGAGGCCACAACATACATTGTTCAGTGAAACTGCATTCATTCTTGCTACTTTTTGCCTTTTAGGTAAAACATTATAAGGAAACATTTGAATAATAAAATCCCCTCCTGGAAGTTCATTTCATTATGACATCTTTCAAAAAACAAAGAATTGAATATAATTCATTAATGCAAATTACATGAGTTACATTTCATTAGAGCACATAGCCATAAATGCCCATGGTTATTCATGTTGATAGACTTCGTATAACTTAAAGGCAGGTCATCAGTGTTATGTCAGTGTAACCAATATACATTTACGTACCCAATCTGCTTTATTTAACAATTAATCAGTTTTAGAATCTTAATTAATGTAGTATCAGAGATGAATAACTTCCCATCTACTCAAACATTCAATCTACTTGTAGTTGTGCTGTAAACGACCGGTATGTACCGACCTATAGAGGTTCTAACTTCTAATCTTTTGGGTACAATTTTTAAAAGTTAACCTGTCTGTATTAATCCCACCTTTTATTTTTGATCAGAGCATGGATTAATCCAGCCTGGGTTATCAAAGAGTGAAACAGTTTCACAGTTCTGAGCTATAGAAAGAAAATATGATTAAATGTGAGGGTGGAGAGAAATTCTCTCTCTTCTGTACTTTTGAGTTACAGTTGCAATGGTATTAAGAACTTCTGCCTTGTGTACTTTCAAGTTACAGCTGTAAACATGTACGTAAATCTCTCTCGTGTACTTGAGTTACAATTGTAATGGTGTACAGAAATCCCTTGTGTATTTTTGGTTTACTCTTGTAAGGGTGTAAAGAAATTCTGTCTTGTATAGTTTTGGGTTGCAGTTGTAAGAGTGTACAGAAATTTTCTCTTGTGTGCATTTGGGTTACAGTTGTAAGGGTGTACAGCAAGTCTCTAGAGAAGTACTTCTGCATTACAGTTGTAAGTGTACAGAAATTCTCTCATGTACTTGGGTTACACTTATAAAGCTGTACATAAATTCTCTCTTGTGGACTTTTGGGTTACTGTTGTAAAGGTGTACAGAATTTTTTCCCTTGTGTACTCTTGGGTTACAGTTGTAAAGGTGTACAGAAATTTCCTTTTGTACAATAAGTTTTCTCTTACTCTCTCTCTCTTGTGTACTTTTGGGTTACAGCTGTATACAGTTATAAGGGTGTGCATAAATTCTATTCGGGTTATAGTTATAAATGTGTACAGAAATTCTCTCTTGTATACCTTTGGGTTATAGTTGTAAAGGTGTACAGAAATTCTCTCTTGTGTACTTTTGAGTTACAATATGAATCTACTTACCTTATGCCAATGACTGACTCCATCAAGTTCACTAGAAGTTGTGGGTTTCCTCTCTGTATCACACCAGTAAAAGTGGTCAGAAGCAGGAGTGGATGAAGAAGAGAGTTACTGGCATTCAACATTATAACAAGAAAACCTATACGGGTCCACTGCTGTGGAGCCCCTAACACTAGCCAGCTGGACTAAGTGTCAGATGACTGTCTGAGGAAAATAAACAGAGTGACAACAGATATGCCTCTTTTGATATGCAAAGCGGAAGGACCAACTGCACTTGTCTCAAGCCAGAATGACTAAGTAGATGCAAGTGTACACCATGGACTGAGGAAATTACAGTTCCAAAAAAGAGATCATAGGTAAGGCACATAGACAGTAGGTTCTGTGGTCCTACAGGGCTGTAGTCCCACCAGGTATATATTCATTTGGTTGGCCGGTGGATGGCCAACTGGGAAATGTTCGAAAGCAGTGCAGCAAATTCTCCTTTTTCCGAATGCAATATGTGCGAAAAGCGCAGTATCCCCCCTTTTTGACCCATGGTAGCACTTGTGTAGGTGGTACAGTAGTCAGAAATGTCGCATTCGGTGTTTTGTATGACATTCCAACAGTTTGCCACTTTGAAATTCAACATTCCAACTCAGCATTACACTCGTTCGAGGTTAGTGTGGGCACTCAAATGAATGTATTCCATCCCACCAATAGTTGCTAAGCTGGGACAGAGAGCCCCTCTAAAAAGATGACAAAGTGTCGTTGTTGTTGTTATTATTATTTTATAGTAATTGGGCAAAGTCTAATTGTCTGAGTGCAGTCCACTTCTTCTGAGTGCTTCTCCTTCCTCTTTTTTATTTATTTATTTAATTTATTTATTTTGCTGATTAGCAAACTAATGCTTAATTTAGTTACCTAAATTCTATCCACAGAAAGATAAAGTAATTTTATTTGTTAACACTGATACTTTATAAATCGTATAACAAACTGCCAGTGGACGAGAAAACAAACACCATAACCTTCTTAGCGCTTTTGTTCGATTTAATAAAAATGAACTTCATCAGAAACATACCCATAACAAATAATTACATTTAAATACCATATTCAAAACATCACATGATGAATCCCAACCAATAAATAAATCAAACTCATAAATATGTATCACAATATTAAATATAAAAACAATGTTAAAGCCTTTGTGCTTGTAAAAAAAACATTTGATGTTGATCATATCGTTTAGTCCAGGATGCTGGTTAGCCTTTAATAAAATTTGCCATATAGTTTCATGGCATTCTAACAAAGTTTTAAAATCCCCACGTAATACATCTTTGTTAACCCTTTCAAGTACAAAAAATGAAAACTTTTTGAAACTGGGGCATACATTAGAATGTCTGGCTAATGCATTAGACATATCCTTTTTCCGAATGGCCAAAGTGTGTTCGTATATACTTTTATTAAGAATTCTAATAGTTTTCCCAACATAGAAATTTTCACAGGAATTACAGAAAGCTGAATACACTATGTTGGTGGTGTTATAGGTATAGTGCCCTTTAGCTACCACTACTTTGTTCATATGCTTGAATATAACTGTAGATGTCCCCATAATATATCTACACTGTTTAGAAGTCCTACAGGGATAAGTACCAAAATTGGAGTCACAAGTACACCTAATGTGTCTAGAACACCTTTCCAAAATCATTTTGATGTTGACAACCTTCTTATAGGTGAAAATAGGTCTATCACCTAAAATTTTGGATAATTCAGGGTTGCCTAACACTACCTTCCAATTATCTAAAATAATGTTCTTAATGAACATCATTTCATTCGTGATGGGAATAGGAAAGGCCAAAGAATAATGATCTGCAGTTTTCACCATAACTTCTGCACAATGATGAACATTGTCTCTTGTATGTTTCAGAACTGAACAAACGTTATGTACCCTTAACTCTAAAACTTCAGTTGTGATGTTTTCTAACCAGGAGAATTCATATCCCCATTGTGTGAAAAAAATACTTAGCTTACGTACTTCATCCAAAAAAGTATCATCATTGTTCGTCAAACGACTTAACCTTATAAATTGTCCTTTGACAACCCCTCTCTTCATATAGCTGGGGTGTAAACTGTCATGGTGTAGGTACTGATTAACAAAAATACATTTTCTAAAAAATGCTACTTTCAAACTTCATATCTTTGTGACTAAAAGTCAGGTGTAAATCTAAAAAGTCAATAGTATCACCAAAACTACCCACTGTAAATCTTAAGAATTCAGTAGTGCAATTTAGATCCTGAACAAAAGATAAAAATGTATCTTTGTCACCCTCCCATAAAAATATCAGGTTGTCTATGTAGCTAGCGCTAGTAAAATAAAATATTTTTGGCTAATGGATGTGTAATAAGAAATTTCATCTCCCACATTACCATCACCAAGTTTACAAAACTGGGCGCTACCCAGGACCCCATTGCAACACCCGATATCTGTTGGAATAGTTCTCCCTCAAATCTGAAAAAATTATTTTCTAACACAAGTTCCATTAATGTATGGATGGTGTTGACAAGGTTATTATCTACACAAGTGTATTGACTTAAATATTCTCTCATATACTCTATACCTATATCCTGGTCTATACAAGTGTAGAGAGAAACAACATCCAAAGATGCAAATCTGAAAGCCAGATCGAAACTATCAATGTGACTCAGCAATTCCAAAAGGTGCCATGAGTCACGAAAAGAGTATTTGGAACTCTGTACTATGGGATTCAACAATTTGTCCAGCCAAATAGAGATAGATTCTGTTTTTGAAAAACTGGCTGACACTATTGGTCTAAAAGGAGGGCAGTCCCTGTTCTTATGCACCTTTGGGATGCCAAACAGTGTTTCCAGTCTTGGATGTTCTATTAACAAAACATTTTAAACAGAAAAACCAAGATTGCCCTGGCTGAACAAATCAAATAAACAAGTGTCTAGTCTAAGGAAACTTTGTGTGATGAAATCTACTGTCACATTTTTTTAACAATTCTTGTCTTGCAGCAAAGTATTTATTGCTGAACAATAATCAACAGACTTCATCACAACTGAACCACCTTTATCGGCTTTCATTATGTGCCAATTTCTGTTGGCAGCCTAGTTATCCAAAGCCGATAACTCACCCAAGGGAGACTGAATGTGTTGTTGTGGCCAACTTTTAACTTTCTAACCTCTTGCTCACACAAATTACCAAAACCTGATAAGGTGGAATTTAACAAAGGGTTGTAAACACTTTTTCTCTTTATACCAGAGTCATGTGAAACAGACCCAGCAACTTCATCAAAATGTACTTTAAATTAAGCATTCTCAAGTACAATTTTAAATCAACAATCAATCTTGTACATTTACTGTGTTTGATGGAATAAAAGAGAAACCTTTCTTAAGTGCAGAAATCATGTCATCAGACAAAGGTTCAGCAGTCAAATTGTGCACATTAATTAAAAAGTCTAATTCTTCTTCCGATCTTTGCCTTTTCCTTTGCTTCTTGTTTGAACTTTGCTCGACCATTTTGGAGTCCTTTTGTTGCCTGTACTGTCCATCAAAAAAGGACCAGCATTACTGGCAACTGCAATAACTGAGACTAACCAGGTGGTGGCAGTACCACTGTCTTTGTGACCACCACCACTAGTAGCTTGCCCAGACCCCGTTGTTGAAGTGGTCACTGGGGAATTGTCACCAGAAGATGTACATGAATTGCCTAAGTGACCCAAAGTATCCTTATCGTTGACCGCAATACCCTTAGTCTCTTTGGAAAACTTCACCAAATATGCTGATTTGGCAGCATATGCTGCAAGATCCCTCTTAAGTTTCCCTTGTTTACGTGAAATAACTGAAGCCCTGTGTCTCTCTATTTTAGCTGCAATGCCAAAATACAGTGAAGAAAGAGACTCAAAGGCCTCAGAAACTCCAACTTTGTTCACCAAAGATTCCATTTGGCCCCTTAATGTAACTAATTCTGCCTTATAATGTTCCACCAACACTTTCATGTAGTTAAGACCAGTGTTGTTGAACAATTCCACCAACTGCATGTATAAATTGTTGCCCTGTGTAACACAATTGGGGAATTTGAAAACTCTAAGGCCGAAAGGAACACACTTCAACCTTATGTTTTCTTCCAAGTAAAAAAACTCAAGTTGCAATGAAGCAATTTTAGTACATAACCTTTCCAGCTGGAAAATGTTATTCTTACAAACAGTATAATTATCCAGACTGGAAGGAACAGCAGGTTCACTTACTTGACTTAAAGTAGCTCCACTTACCGCATTGTAAGAGGGATTGTCAGTTTCTTGGAAAACAGTCTGCAAAATGCCATCTGAACTGGACATATTTGCTGCAAAAGTCCTGTTTAAAGAGGAAAAGTTATTTTTCGTCAACTCCATAATGGATGCCAACCCAGCGTTGCTCTCAGTGCTAGGAATTGGCATGACGTCATCACATTTACTTCCTGGATTCAAACCTGAAATGTTTCTGCTCCCGAATTGACTAGCAAAAGTTTCACGTATAGCCAAAGCAATGATGCCAGATATTTGCTCACTGAAATTCATACCCGATTCTGGAACAGGATGGGTGCTAAGGTTGAGCAAGGTGTCTTGTGAAGAATCTTCTCCCAAAATCACTCAAGCAGTATACAAAGTGGATAAATCCAAAATGCACAAACTCAAACCAAATAACAAACTGCCAGTGGAGGAGAAAACAGACACCACAACCTTCTTAGCACTCATTCGATTTAATAAAAATGAACTTCATCAGAAACACAACCATAACAACTAATTACATTTAAATATCATATTCAAAACATCAAATGATGAATCTCAACCAATAAATAAATCAAGCTCATAAATATGTATCATGATATTAAATATAGAAACAATGTTAAAGCCTGTGTGCTTGTAAAAAAACATTTGATGTTGATCATATTGTTTAGTCCAGGAAGTTGGTCAGCCTTTAACAAAATTTGTCATATAGTTTCATGGCATTCTAACAAAGTTTTAAAATCCCCACTTAATACATCATTGTTAAGGCTTTCAAGTACAAAAAATGAAAACTTTTTGAAACTGGGGCATACAATAGAATGTCTGACTAATGCATTAGACATATCCCTTTTCCGAATGGCCAAAGTGTGTTCATAAATACATTTATTAAGAGCTCCTGTTTCAAAAGGTTTTCATTTTTTGTTTTTTGTACTTGAAAAGGTTAACAATGATGTATTAAGTGGGGATTTTAAAACTTTGTTAGAATGCCGTGAAATTATATGGCAAATTTTGTTAAAGGCTGACTAGCTTCCTGGACTAAATGATATGATCAACATCAAATGTTTTTTACAAGCACAAAGGCTTTAACATTTTGTTTTTATATTTAATACTGTGACACATATTTATGAGCTTGATTTATTTATTGGTTGAGATTCATCATGTGATGTTTTGAATATGGTATTTAAATGTAATTAGTTGTTATGGGTGTGTTTCTGATGAAGTTCATTTTTATTAAATCGAACAAAAGTGCCAAGAAGGTTCTGGTGTCTGTTTTCTCCTCCACTGGCAATTTGTTATTTGGTTTGAGTTTGTGTGTTTTGGATTTATCCACTTTGTGTACTGCTTGAGTGATGTTGGGGGAAGATTCTTCACAAGACACCTTGCTCAACCTTAGCACTCATCCTGTTCCAGTATCAGGTATGAATTTCAGTGAGCAAATATCTGGCATCATTGCTGTGGCTATACGTGAAGCTTTTGCTAGTCAATTCGGGAGCATACAAAGCTTTTGCTAGTCAGTTTGGGAGCAGAAACATTTCAGGTTTGAATCCAGGAAGCAAACATGATGACGTCATGCTAATTGCAAGTGTTGAGAGCAACGCTGGGTTGGCGTCCAATGTGGAGTTGACGAAAAATAACTTTTCCTCTTTAAACAGGACTTTTGCAGCAAATATGTCCAGTTCGGATGGCATTTTACAGACTGTTTTCCAAGAAACTGACAATCCTTTTTATAATGTGGTAAGCGGAGCTACTTTAAGTCAAGTAAGTGAACCTGCTGTTCCTTCCAGTCCGGATAATTATACTGTTTGTAAGAATGACATTTTCCAGCTGGAAAGGTTATGTACTAAAATTGCTTCATTGCAACTTGAGGTTTTTTACTTGGAAGAAAACATAAGATTGAAGTGTGTTCCTTTTGGCATGAGAGTTTTCAAATTCACAAATTGTCTTACGCAGGGTGACAATTTATACACGCAGTTGGTGGAATTGTTCAACAACACTGGTCTTAACTACATGAAAGTGTTGGTGGAACATTATAAGGCCGAATTAGTTACATTAAGGGGCCAAATGGAATCTTTGGACAACAAAGTTAGAGTTTCTGAGGCCTTTGGGTCTCTTTCTTCACTGTATTTTGGCATTGCAGCTAAAATAGAGAGACACAGGGCTTCGGTTATTTCACGTAAACAAGGGAAACTTAAGTGGGATCTTGCAGCTTATGCTGCCAAATCAGCATATTTGGTGAAGTTTTCCAAAGAGACTAAGGGTATTGTGGTCAACGATAAGGATACTTTTGGTCACTCAGACAATTCATGTACATCTTCTGGCAACAATTCCCCAGTGACCACTTCAACAACTGGGTCTGAGCAAGCTACTAGTGGAGGGGTGGTCAAAAAGACAGTGGTACTGCCTCCACCTCGTTAGCCCCGGTTATTGCAGTTGCCAGTAATGGGGGTCCTTTTTTGATGGACAGTATGGGCAACGGAAGGACTCCAAAATGGTCGAGCAAAGTTCAAATGAGAAGCAAAGGGAAAGGCAAAGGTCGTAAAAAGAATTAGACTTTTTAATTAATGTACACAATTTGACTGGTGAACCTTTGTCTGATGACATGATTTCTGTACTTAAGAAATGTTTCTCTTTTATTCCATCAAACACAGTAAATGTGCCAAGATTGATTGTTGATTTAAAATTGTACTTGAGAAAGCTTAATTTAAAGTACAGTACATTTTTGATGGAGTTGCTGGGTCTGTTTCTCATGACTCTGGTATAAGAAAAAAAAGTGTTTACAACCCTTTGTTAAATTCCACCTTATCAGTTTTTGGTAATTTGTGTGAGCAAGAGTTTAGAAAGTTAAAAGTTGACCACAGCAACACATTCAATCTTCCCTTGGGTGAGTTATCGGCTTTGGATAATTTGGCTGCCAACAGAGATTGGCGCATAATGAAAGCCTATAAAGGTGGTTCAGTTGTTGCAATGAAGTCTGTTGATTATTGTTCAGCAATAAATACTTTGCTGCAAGACACTAACTGTTATAAAAAAGTGACAGTAGATCTCATCACGAGAAGTTTTCTTAGACTAGACACTTGTTTATTTGATTTGTTCAGCCAGTGCAATCTTGATTTTTCTGTTTATAATTTTTTTGTTAATAGAACATCCAAGACTGGCAACACTGTTTGGCATCCCAAAGGTGCATAAGAACAGGGATTGCCCTCCTATTAGACCAATAGTGTCAGCCAGTTTTTCAAAAACAGAATTTATCTCTATTTGGCCGGATAAATTGTTGAATCCCATAGTACAGAGTTCCAAATACTATCTTCATGACTCATGGCACCTTTTGGAATTGTTGAGTCACATTAATAGTTTCGATCTGGCTTTCAAATTTGCATCTTTGGATGTATCTCTCTACACGTGTATAGACCAGGATATAGGTATAGAGTATATGAGAGAATATTAAGTCAGTACACTTGTGTAGGTAATAACCTTGTCAACACCATCTGTACATTAATGGAACTTGTATTAGAAAATATTTTTTTCAGATTTGAGGGAGAACTATTCCAACAGATATCGGGTGTTGCAATGGGGTCCCAGGTAGCACCCAGTTTTGCAAACTTGGTGATGGCAATGTGGGAGATGAAATTTCTCATTACACATCCCTTAGCCAAAAATATTTTATTTTACAGGTGCTACACAGATGGTCTGATATTTTTATGGAAGGGTGACCAAGATAAGGTTTTATCTTTTGTTCAGGATCTAAATTGCACTACTGAATTTTTAAGATTTACAGTGGGTAGTTTTGGCAATAGTATTGACATTTTAGATTTACACCTTACTTTTAGTCACAAAGATTTGAAGTTTGAAAGTAGCATTTTTAGAAAATGTATTTTTTGTTAATCAGTACCTACACCATGACAGTTTACACCCCAGTTATATGAAGAGAGGGGTTGTCAAAGGACAATTTATAAGGTTAAGTCGTTTGACGAACAATGATGATACTTTTTTGGATGAAGTACATAAGCTAAGTATTTTTTTCACACAATGGGGATATGAATTCTCCTGGTTAGAAAACATTACAACTGAAGTTTTAGAGTTAAGGGTACATAACATTTGTTCAGTTCTGAAGCATACAAGAGACAATGTTCATCATTGTGCAGAAGTTATGGTGAAAACTGCAGATCATTATTCTTTGGCCTTTCCTATTCCCATCACGAATGAAATGATGTTCATTAAGAACATTATTTTAGATAATTGGAAGGTAGTGTTAGACAACCCTGAATTATCCAAAATTGTAGGTGATAGATGTATTTTCACCTATAAGAAGGTTGTCAACATCAAAATGATTTTGGAAAGGGGTTCTAGACACATTAGGTCTACTTGTGAATCCAGTTTTGGTACTTATCCCTGTAGGACTTCTTCTAAACAGTATAGATATGTTATGGGGACATCTATAGTTATATTCAAGGATATGAACAAAGTATTGGTAGCTAAAGGGCACTATACCTGTAACACCACCAGCATAGTGTATTCAGCTTTCTGTAGTTCCTGTGAACATTTCTATGTTGGGAAAACTATTAGAGCTCTTAATAAACATATATATGAACACACTGGCTATTCGGAAAAAGGATGTCTAGTGGAGTAGCAAGACATTCTATTGTATGCCCCAGTTTCAAAATGTTTTCATTTTTTGTACTTGAAAGATTTAACAATGATGTATTAAGTTGGGATTTTAAAACTTTGTTAGAATGCCGTGAAACTATATGACAAATTTTGTTAAAGGCTGACCAGCTTCCTGGACTAAACAATATGATCAACATCAAATGTTTTTTACAAGCACAAAGGCTTTAACATTGTTTTATATTTAATATCGTGATACATATTTATGAGCTTGATTTATTTATTGGTTGAGATTCATCATGTGATGTTTTGAATATGGTATTTAAATGTAATTAGTTGTTATGGTTGTGTTTCTGATGAAGTTCATTTTTATTAAATCAAACGAAAGTGCTAAGAAGGTTGTGGTGTCTGTTTTTCCTTCACTGGCAGTTTGTTATTTGGTTTGAGTTTGTGCATTTTTGACTTTATAAATCTTATTTTTTTGTCATTAACTAAACTGTAATGAAATCTATGCTGGCTCTCCGGGATGCAGGTCAGTGTAGTAAGTGTGAACCTTGTTGGATGCTGACTTACACTATCTGACTGGTTGCTAAAGAGTTTTACTGAATTCTCCTTCATCTGGCATGTGTTCTGCAGTTTTTTTCATGCACCACTGAATCAGATAGACAGCAGTAGGGATTCAAAGATGGCCGCTGTTCTGTAAACAATGCTAATGCATAGCTCTCCAAAACTTATGGATTAAAAATCAACCTAGAAGAAAGACCTGAGCCTTTTTAAAATAAATACTCTGAGTGAACAACTACAATTAACTTCCAGATACCCTAAGAAGGAAAAATTAAAATAAAAGAACCATCAAATATACCAGGATTGTAGAGGATTAACTGGAACTGAGAAACAAAGGAAGGAAACCGTGTGCTCAAACATCCTGCAAATTCACCTTCAAGTTGAGATGTTCTATCTTTACCAAATGTCCAAAGAAGATAAAAAGATGGACTTCACAACAACAAAAACCAAACTCTCTGAGTTATTATCACCCGAAAAAGATTTAAATTCTAAAAAACAGAAAACAGCAAAACAACAAGATGCTGCAAAATCTGGGACAAAAAATAAAACAGATCAACTGGCAAACATGGATGATATAAAAGTAGCTTTACTACCTATTCAAGAGGCAATTAAAGATCTGTCTATTCAACTGCAGACTTTTGGATCTTCCTTTAATCAAATCTTGGAAAGAATGGATAACTCTGAAGCCAAACTAGTGGAAAATGAGGAAAAAATAGCACCGCTATCCAGAAAATCGGAATCCTATGAAGCAGACATACAAACCATGCAGGCAAAAATTATAGACCTCGAGGCAAGATCCAGAAGGAATAATATAATCATCAGAGGTATGCCGGAAAATATACAGCACAATGACCTGATCCATTCTATAATTGATGTGTTTGCAGCACTACTAAATGACCAAAAAACAGCACACCAAATAATAATTGAGAGAGCGCACAGAGCCCTGAGAGAAGCACAAACTTCTAATATACCAAGACCAATATATGTCAAACTGCTGAACTTTCAAGATGTTAACAAAATACTAACAAATACAAAGAAACATGGGGGGTCTATACTATGGAATAATAACAGAATCTTCCTAACCCAGGACCTGCCTCTTCAAGTTAGACAAGCTAGACAGCTCTTATCCCTCTATTGCAAATGTTTGATTGACAGAAAACAAAAATTTCAAATGAAATACCCAAATTCTCTAATATTTTATGTGGAGGGGATTAAATACACAGTCGCTAACAGAAAAGAAGCAAAATCTACCTTTATGAAGGTTTTCAAGAAAGTTCCCGACCTAGACAGTTAAATGCACCCTCTGGTGGATCTGGCATAGCTTCCGAGTTTGGCTTCATGTCGTGGAAATAGTCGAGGACTTACTTTTCTTTAAATTTACTTTGTCCAGCTTCAAGGCCTCATTTTTAAAGTGGTGCGACCTGAAATCTCGCTCTGCGAGGTACATGAACCTCGCTAAGAAATTTGCAGCATTGGGGACTATTCAGCGTTCCCACGCAAGGAACTGAAAACTGATTTCCGGCTTCTGAGGGTTCTTTGAGGAGGTGGCGCTTCCGGAAGTCCGGCAACAAGATAAATCCCCCGTCGAGAAGCTAAACAACTGGCTTAGCTGTGTAGAAAGCCAGAAAAGATGAAGGAACTGTAAATAAAAGAAAAAAAAAACATTTCAGTTATTCAGTTAGTTAACATTATAAGAAATAGACATGTTTATTAACTTATCCTGTAGACTTCATTCAACTAAAGAGGTATATGCAATAAATCATTTACACTAAATACAATCCAAAATACTCATAAACACACAAGGTTTGACACCAAACCACTCTCAATGTTAAACATGTCATATGATTCAACTACATTAACCCTTCATTACCAATAAGCAATTAAATGTTAAAAAATACTGAAGTAATTCTCTTTTAGTAACAAAAGCACCATTTACAGATGAATTCTTCACTACTAACATTGTGTCAAATGTATGCGCCAATATAATTATTATATGCATAAGGGTGCCAAGTAAACAAAACACATATAAAGCAATTTTGAAACAATACTGGCATTTTATATACATTTAAAGTATCCAATCTTAATTACTTATTTTTTCAGTGCATTATAAATTGGTGCTGATCATCACAGCTTAATGTTTGTTTTTTGCATAAGATTATACTGAAATCAGTATTGTGGAATAAATTAAAATGTTCTAGCAATGTTAAATTTCTGACCTGACTGTCTCATAGCGGATAGTATTTTGGGTATAATTATCACCAAATAGCTCTAATGTTACCAAATTCATATTTACATTAGAGAGATCCAAAAACAGTGAATTACTGTTGCATGTAAACATTATTAGATGAAAAGAGCACAAGTAATTACTAAAGTGGGTGCATAAACTAAAAATCTATAAACAGAAAGTATTGCTTCCAGTATTGGAAAATTTACATACCTATTTTGGTACCCACTTAAATGTTTGTACAAATGGAAGTACTTGATCACACAGTATTGTATGGTTATAGGGTTCACTATAAGATACATCGGAGTCTTATAGGTAATTAAAAATAACTGTTAAGTATAGAATTGGTGGAAAATGAAGAGATGTTAAGAATCTTAATTGTTAATACGAGAACACCCAAGGTTAAAATATGACAAAACAAGGGTATTATAGCTGGTGGGAGCTAGGAGTTTTAGATCCCTATAATTTTTAATTTGTATACCATCATAAAATAAGGAAATAATAACTAGGGATAGCAGTCTATGATATAGAAGAGGAAGAACCACACGAAAATCTAAGACTAGTCAAGGTAGGACTTTACTCTATAAACATAATCAATTAATAACCATGAGATATGAGTTAAACAGTTGATAAAAGTTCAATTACTATTAGAAACAAGTAGATTAGAAAGAGGTGACCAGTGCTAAATTAAGATCAGGTCTGGTTTAAAAAGTTTATGCAATTTTAGACAACTCATTTCAAAGCTCATAAAAGGAGGCATGATCGTTAAAGCAGTGTTATTAGGGAATGAGTGGGTTAGACTTTGTATTAATTAGGGTAGATGTTTCAGGGCTATTACATTTTCCTCACCGTTCAAATATTAACATTCATGTTATACATATACTAAGAGTGCAAATATTTACAGAATCTAAATCGGGACAGGCCCTGTTTAATTCCTGGTCCAGGAGTATAGTGGGTAGGCACAGGGAAGGGACGGGAATGAAAGAATGCTTTCGTATAATATTTTTCTTAGAAATAATTGCAACCCAGCACAGTTACACAAACATTCAAGACCACTACTACAAAAAAGAAAGTTTCATGAATGTGGGAAATAGATTCATGGAATATTAAAGGGCTCCAAAACATAAAAAAAAAAAATTGTTTTTACATGTAGTTCTGAATGCGAGAGCAAGTTGCATATTAATCCAAGAAACTCATTTAACTGCAGAACAATGGTCAGAAATAAAAAGAAAAAAATGGATAAGAGAAATTATAGCTTCTGAGGGTAGAACCAACAGTGTAGGAGTAGCTATAATCATTAAAGATCAGTATCAAGATAAAATTCTGGAATCCAAAACAGATAAAGAAGGCAGATGGTGCTATGTAACCCTATCAACTCCTACCTATGATAAACCTATTTTACTGCTTAATCTATATGCGCCCTGTAATAACCAACACTCTTTTTTTGCCTCATTGTATCCTATTTTAAATCAGTATAAAAACCATTACATAATAATTGGAGGAGACTGGAATGCATATCAAAATCCTAAGAAAGATAAATCAAGTCCACAGGCAGCATATAACAAACAAGCAGTGTTTTCATTAAGTGAACTCAAATATGATTTTAACATATATGACCCTTTCAATTACGGTAACAACCCAGATAATCCAAATAATTTTACATTTTACTCAAGTTGTCATAAAATGTGGTCGAGAAATGACTTTTTTCTTATTTCAGAAAAGCTGAATAATTTTGACCCCTCAGTATCAGTGCACACTCGGTTTCTATCTGATCATTCCAAAATAACCTTGAATATTACTAAGAACATCAAAAGCAGCATACCTATAAGGGCTAAACCCTAATCTTTTAAATAAAAGAGATATAATTCAGGAAGTTCAAGACATCCTTAAAGTAGCTATAGCCAATTTAGGAAAACAAAAACACCCTCCTGATATTGAATGGGCGACAATCAAAACTCAAATAAGAGGTATTTTTCTGCAAAAAGCCTCTTATTATAAGAATATCCAAATTAAAGAAATACAGCAATCGGAGGCTAAAAGTAAATCATTAGAACAGGATCTAATTAAAAATTATAACATTCAAGCAGAAAACGATCTATTGAAATGTCAGAAAGACCTTTTTATGATACACAACAATAATCTATCATTTCAAGAAACTAAAATTCTGGAAAACTATGCTAATCATATTCAAACACCATCACTGGCTCTAGCAAGAATCATCAATCAGTCTAAGACACCATCTCAAATTGCTGAAATACTATACAAAAACAAAAGTTATACAAAAACTGAGGATATTATCAACATTTTGAAACCATATACTCACAAATATATGGAGAACAAGAACACTTAAACATAAGCGAAAATGGTAGAGATTTTGTTCAAAAACTTAATTTTCCGAGAATTAATGAGGAACAGAAAAGAGAATTAATAGAACCAATAACTATTGACGAAATAATAACTACAATTAAAAAATTAAAACCACATAAATCTCCAGGCCCTGATGGGCTCACAATGGAGTTCTATAAAACATTTCATAGTGCGGTTGCACAAATTTTAGTTCATACATTAAACTATATTATGAACAATAAAATTAATGACATTCACTTTACTGCATCCAAAACAATATTCATACCTAAAGAAAAAAACTGATCCACAGAACCCGGACAACTACAGACCCATATCATTACTTAATTTAGATACCAAAATCTTAGCATCTATTCTGGCCAACAAACTGAAAAGAATTACAGATATAATCATCTCAAATGAACAATCTGGTTTCTTAACAGCTAGACAAACCAGCGACAATACACTAACATTACACACATTAATTTCCTATGCTAATCAATATAACCTAAACATATATGCACTGATTATTGATGCTCAGAAGGACTTTGATAGAGTTAACATAAAATTTTTACTACAAATTTTACCATATTTTAATATTCCTCAAGAATTTATTTTAACCCTGCAAGCACTATATAACAATCCTTATACAGCACTATATATAAATAAAAGCTGGTCTAATAGAATACAAATTAAAAATGGTACTAGACAAGGATGACCTATATCTCTCTTATTGTTTAACCTATATTTAGAACCCTTCTTCTTATATATCAAACAAAATATATACCATAATGCTCCAATAATGTTTAACACAACAATATCCTTGTCAGCTTTTGCTGATGATCTTAATACATATTGCACAACACCAGTCTCAGACACTGAGAAAATACTGTTGGCTATTAAAGACTTTTCTTCAATATCAAACTATAAAATAAATATAAAAAAAAACATTTTTCCGTTAAAATCACCAAAACCCTTCTCACTTTTACCTCTGATAGGTCAAATAAAATCTGAAGAAAGGATTAAATATTTAGGAATTATATTCTCCACAGATAATAAAAATTTCTATCTTAATAACATTAAACAAAAGTGGGATCACATTCTACTTGATCTAAAAAGATGGATAAATCTAAAATTACCAGTACTAGCAAAAGTATCAATTATCAAAATGAATATTTTGCCTAGATTATTATACATTTTTATGTCTTCACAGTTACTAATACCCAAGACATTTTTTAAGCAAATTCACACTGAATTCGCTAGATTCATTTGGTATCCGAAAAAATGTAGAATTTCATATGACAAACTGATGACACCAAAAAGTAAAGGTGGACTAGACCTTCCAAATTTTGAATATTATTACTTGATTATAAATGCAAATAGAATGCTAAGAATTGCAAATTACAATTCACAAGAAAATAGTTGGTCTCCATATCGGGTACAACTAAGCTTTAAATATATTCAAAGTTTGAATATAAACCCTAAAGCGCTACCTTTCTTAAATAGTGAAAATATCAAAACACATAATTTAATGGAACCCCTCAAAAACTCTGTTTTACTAACACAGAACCTATTCAAAACAATGGATCTTTTTCAACCTATGATGACTCTACAGCCCATTCACAAAAACCCTAACTTGAAAATTAATAATCAGCTAATAGATCTGAAAAAATTTCCACTTATAACTCATATCACACTACAAGATTTATACCCATATTTAAATTGTTCAGCTCAAGAAATAAGAACTCAAATGGGCCTTCCAAAGGTGTATCTGTCGATTCTAAGACAGATTAAAGAATTATGTATAGCTTATTTGAATTATACTAAGGTAAATAAAGATGATCTAAGGAAATGTAACCTACTATGGCAAACTCTTATACAAAATAAGAAATTTATATCATACTCATACAAATTAATAAAAGAGCTGAAATTTCAAGATGATATACTCATATCTAAGTATTGGAGAGATAAACTACCATTGATAGACAACCATAGAATAGAGCAAGCAATTAATTTAACTATAAAATCCACATCACTTCAAAAACTAGCATTTACCCAACTCATGATATATAATAATGCTTATTACACACATCTTAGATTACATAAATTTAACCCCAAAAACTCCCAAATGTGTCCACTTTGTAAAGATGAAACAGGTGACCTTCTGCACATGTTCTGGGGTTGTAAATGTGTTTTCAAACTTTGGAACTCACTGAAATTACAACTTCAAAAAATGGGTTACCAAATGTCAACACTCAATTGGGAATTTACTATTTTACATATCTCGCCAAATAATTTATCAAAAACCAGAAATCCATTCTCATAAACATTTTCTTATTAATAAAACTTTACATAGCAACCAACTGGTTAACACCATCTATGCTTTCATGGAACAGCTTTTGGACTTTAGCGATAAAACATATATTAGCTCACAAATACATATTAAATAAACATAGCCAAAAACATATGAGTTTGAAACTTTGGGAACAAATTTTCAACATTATACTTGCATGAATCATTGAATAGGGATTGCATTGATAATATACACAAATATCACCCACAATAAGGTGTAGTAGTACTTGATAGGAAGGGTAATACAAATAAAAAAGAAGGTTTTATCTTTTGTCATATCACTAAGTGTTGAAAGCATTCTTGTAAATAGTGTAAATATGACGTAAGTTTTATTGATGTTTGTACCAACTGTATAAAACCTGTATTTACTCTTGTGAAATGTTGTGATATGAATGGGAAAAACAATAAAAATATTATTGAAAAAAAAAAGATAGACAGCAGTAAGATCATTTTTTTACTGGAAGGAAACAAAGGAAGTGCACAGAGAAGCACCTAGCTCAAACAATTTTTCCTTTGTCTGAATCATATCACTAGCATACAACCGAAATTAATTTTATAACAACTCAGCCCTGAGGTCCATGGCTATCATCCCCATGCCTGAGGCTATGTGTCCTGGGTGGCTGACTCCTCAGAACGTACAAGCAACTTCAGTGCTACACTTCTATTTTCAGGCATAAACTCATTATTTAATTATTAAGTACGTAATTAAAGAAAAAGGCAAGAAACAAGCTAATGATCTAGCCCCGGTTGACTAGAAAGTTTAGAAATATGAGTCTGTGTCATATTGTTGTGCATTTACTTGGGTTTTGCCTTTTTTCTGTTATTTGGACTGTTTCACATTCTGCAGAAGAACAATAAATATACTGTAGTAGAGAAACTATGCTTAAAACAGGCAGTGAGTGCACGTGTCACGGTCAGGGTAGATGGGTAGTATGGGACATATTGTGGCAGAGAACCTATACCTAAACAGGCAGTGAGTGCATGTGTGACTGTCAGGTTAGATGGGTAGTATGTGACATACTGTTTTTGAGAACCTATGCCTAAACAGGCAGTGAGTGCACGTGTCACTGTCAGGGTAGATGGGTAGCATGAGACAAACTGAAGTAAATAACCTATTCTTAAACAGGCAGTGATTGCACATGTCACTATCAGCATAGACAGGTAGTATGGAAAATACTGTAGTAGAGAACCTATGCTTAAACACGCAGCGAGTGCAGCTGTCACTGTCAGGGTAGATGGGTAGTATGAGACATACTGCAGTAGAGAACCTATGATTAAACAGGCAGTGAGTGCACGCATCACTGTCATGGTAGATGGGTAGTATGGGACATCCT
Organism: Protopterus annectens; assembly: GCF_019279795.1. Classification (NCBI taxonomy): domain Eukaryota; kingdom Metazoa; phylum Chordata; order Ceratodontiformes; family Protopteridae; genus Protopterus; species Protopterus annectens. Next base: position 308,723,872 of record NC_056730.1, read on the forward strand.
GTAGTAGAGAACCTATGCTTAAACAGGCAGTGAGTGCACGTGTCACTGTCACTGTAGATTCATAGTATGGGACATACCGCAGTAGAAAATCTTTGCTTAAATAGGTAGTGGGTGCACATGTGACTGTCAGGGCAATTGGGTACAACAAGACATACTGTAGTAGAGAACCTATGTTTAAACAGGCAATGAGTGCACGTGTCACTGTCAGGGTAGATGGGTAGTTTTGGACGTACTGTAGAACAGAACCTATGCTTAAATAGGCAGTGAGTATACATTTCACTGTCTTGTAGATGGGGAATATGGGACATACTGTCGTAGAGAACCTATGCTTAAACTGGCAGTGAATGCACCAATCACTGTCAGGGTAGATGGGCAGTATGGGACATATTATAGTAGTGAACCTATGGTTAACTAGGCAGTGAGTGCATGTGTGGTGGTCTGGGTAGATGGGTACTATGGGTCATACTGTAGTAGAGAACCTATGCTTAAACTGGCAGTGAGTGCACATGTCACTGTCAGCATAGATGGGTAGTATGGGAGATACTGTAGTAGAGCACCTATGCTTAAACAGGCAGTGAGTGCAGGTGTCACTGTCAGGGTAGATGGGTAGTATGGGACATACTGAATTAGAGAACCTCTGCTTAAACAGGTAGTGAGTGCATTTGTTATTGGTAGGGCAGACGGGTTGTATGGGACACACTGTAGTAGAGAACCTATGCTTAAACAGGCAGTGAGTGCACGTGTCACTGGTACGGTAGATGGGTAGTATGGAATACACTGTATTAGAGAACCTATGCTTAAAAAGACAATGAGGCCATGTGTCACTGTCAAGGAAGATGGGTAGTATGGGATATACATTAGTAGAGAACCTATGCTTAAACAGGCAGTGAGTGCATGTGTCACTGTCACTGTGGATGGGTAGTATGGACATACATTAGGAAAGTACCTATGTTTAAATAGGCAATGAGTGCATGTGTCACTGTCACTGTAGATGGGTAGTATGGGACACACTGTAGTGGAGAACCTATGCTTAAACAGGCAGTGAGTCCACGTGTGACTCTCAGGGTAGATGGGTAGTATGGGACATACTGTAATGGAAAACCTATGCTTAAACAGACAGAGAATGCACGTGTCACTGTCAGGGTAGATGGGTAGTATGGACATACTGTAGTAGAGAACCTATGTTAAACAGGCAGTGAGTGCACGTGTCACCTTCAGAGTACATGGGTAGTCTGGGGCATACTGTAGTATAGAACCTATGCTTAAACAGGCAGCAATTGCATGTGCCACTATCAGGGTAGATGGGTAGTATGGGATATACGGTAGTAGAGGACCTATAGTTAAACAGGCAGAGGGCGCATGTGTCACTGTCACTGTAGCTGGGTAGTATGGGGCATACTATAATAGAGAATCTATGCTTAAACAGGAAGTGAGTGCACATGTCACTGACACTGTAGATGGATAGAATGGGACATACCATAGTAGAGAATCTATGCTTAAACAGGCAGTGGGTGCACATGTGACTGTCAGGGTATTTGGGTACTATGGGACATACTGTAGTAGAGAAAGTAGAGAACCTATGCTTAAACAGGCAGTGAGGGCACATGTCATTGTCACTGTAAATGGGTAGTATTGGACCTACCATTGTAGAGAATCTATGCTTAAACAGGCAGTGGGTGCACTTGTGACTGTCAGGGTAGATGGGTACTATGGGACATACTGTAGTAGAGAACCTATGCTTAAACAGGCAGTGAGTGCACATGTCACTGTCAGGGTAGATGGGGAGTATGGGACATACTGTAGTAGAGAACCTATACCTAAACAGGCAGTGAATGCACGCATCACTGTCAGGGTAGATGGGTAGTATGGTACGTACTGCAGTAGATAACTTATGCTTAATCAGGTAGTGAGTGCAGCTGTCACTTTCAGGTAGATGGGTAGTATGAGTCATACTGCAGCAGGGAACCTACGCTTAAACAGGCAGTGAGTGCACATGTCTCTGTCAGCCTAGATGGGTAGTACAGAACATACTGTAGCAGAGAACCTATGTTTAAAGTCAGTAAGTGCACGTGTGACTGTCACACTAGGTGGGTATTATGGGACATACTCTGTTAGAGAACCTATGCTTAAACAGGCAGTGAGTGCACGTGTTACTGTCACTGTATATTCGTAGTATGGGACAACTCGTAGCAGAGAATATATGCTTAAATAGGCAGTGGGTGCACGTGTGACTATTAGGGTAGATGGGTAGTACGGGACATACTGTAGTAGAGAACTTATGCTTAAACAGGCAGTGAGTGCGCATGTCACTATCAGCATTGATCGGTAGTATGGGACACACTGTAGTAGAGAACCTATGCATAAACAGGCAGTGAGTGCACATTTCACTGTCAGGGTAGATGGGTAGTATGGGACGTACTGCAGTAGAGAACCTATGGTTAAACAGGCAGTGAGTGCAAGTCTCCCTGTCATGGTAGATGGGTAGTATGGAACGTACTATAGAAGGGAACTTATGCTTAAATATGCAGTGAGTATACATTTCACTGTCAGGGTAGATGGGTAGTATGGGACATACTGCAGTAGAGAACCTATGCTTAAACAGGCAGTGAGTGCACGTGTGACTGACAGAGTAGGTGGGTGTTATAGGACATACTGCGGCAGAGAACCTATCTTAAACAGGCTGTGAGTGCATGTGTCATTGGTAAGTTAGATGGTTTGTATGGGATATACTGCAGTAGGGAACCTATGCTTAAACAGGCAGTGGGTGCATGTGTCACTCTCATGGTAGATGGGTAGTATTGGACATACTGTAGTACAGAAGCTATGCTAAAACAGCCAGTGAGTGCACATTACACTGTCAGGGTAGATGGGTAGTATAGGACTAACTGTAGAAGAGAACCTATGCTAAAACAGGAAGTGAGTGCCAGTTTCACTGTGAGGGTAGATGGGTAGTATGGGACATATGGTAGTGGAGAACCTATGCTTAAATAGGCAATGAGTGCATGTGCCACTGTCATTGTAGATGGGTAGTATGGGACATGCCATAGTAGAGAACATATGCTTAAACAGGCAGTGGGTGCAAGTGTGACTGTCAGCGTATATGGGGAGTATGAGACATACTGCAGTAGAGAACCAATGTTTAAACAGGCAGTGAATGCATGCAGCAATGTCAGGGTAGATGGGTAGTATGAGACATACTGTAGTAAAGAACCTATGCTTAAACAGGCAGTGAGTGCATTTGTCATTGGTTGGGTAGATGGATTGTATGGGACATACTGTAGTAGAGAACCTATTTTTAAACAGGCAGTGAGTATGTGTCATTGTTAGGGTAAATGGTTTGTATGGGACATGCCGTAGTAGAGAACCTATGCTTAAACAGGCAGTGAGTGCACATGTCACTGGTAGGGTAGATGGGTAGTATGGAACACAATGTATTAAAGAAACTATGGTTAAACAGGCAGTGAGTGCATGTGTCGCTGTCAAGGAAGATGGGTAGTATGGGATATACATTAGTAGAGAACCTATAAACAGGCAGTGAATGCATGTGTCACTGTCACTGTAGATGGTTAGTATGGGACATACTGTAGTAGAGAACCTATGCATAAACAGGTAGGCAGGGAATGCACGGGTCACTTTCAGGGTAGATGGGTAGTATGGGACATACCATAGTAGAGATCCTATGCTTAAACAGGCAGTGAGTGTACATGTCACTGTCACTGTAGATGGGTAGTATGGGAGATAGCATAGTAGAAAACCTATGCTTAAACAGACAGTCGGTGCACATGTGACTGTCAGGGTAGATGAGTACTATGGGAGATAGTGTAGTAGAGAACCTATGCTTTAACAGGCAGTGAGAGTAGGTGTCACTGTCAGGGCAGATGGGTAGTATGAGACATACTGCAGTAGAGATCCTATGCTTAAACAGGCAGTGAGTGCACGTGTCACTGTCATGGTAGATGGGTAGTATGGGACATACTGTAGAAGAGAACCTATGTTTAAATAGGCAGTGAGTATGCATTTCACTGACAGGGTAGATGGGGAGTATGAGACATAGTAGAGAACCTATGCTTAAGCAGGCAGTGAGTGCATGCGTCACTGTCAGGGTAGATGGGTTGTATCTGACGTACTGTAGTAGATAACATATGCTTAAACAAGCAGTGAGAGCATGTGTCATTGGTAGGGTAGATTTGTTGCATGGGACATACTGTAGTAAAGCACCTATGCTTAAACAGGCAGTGAGTGCACCTGTCACTGTCAGGGTAGATTAGTAGTATGTGACATACTGTTTTAGAGAACCTTTGTCTAAATGGGCAGTGAGTGCACGTGTCACTATCAGGGTAGATGTGTAGTATGTGATATGCTGTATTATGGAATCTATACTTAAACAGGCAGTGAGTGCATGTGTCACTGTCACTGTAGATGGGTAGTGTGGGACATACTGTAGTAGAGAATCTACTCATTACATCTGAGTAACGCCTCCAGGTGTTTTTGCAGTTAACTCCTACTGACGCCTCTAGGCATCAAATATTACTTGTGCAAATATTGCATGTGTCACTGCCAGGCTAGATAGGTAGTAGGGGACATACTATAGTAGGTAACCTACGCTTAAACATGCAGTGAGTGCACGTGTCACTGTCAGGGTAGATGGATATTATTGGACATACTGTAGTAGAGAACCTACGCTTAAACATGCAGTGAGTGCATATGTCACTGTCACTGTAGATGGGTAGTATGGGACTTACTGTAGAAGAGAACCTATGCTTAAATAGGCAGTGAATGCATGCGTCACTGTCAGGGTATATGGGTAGTATGCGACATACTGTAGTAGAGAACCTATGCTTAAATAGGCAGTGAATGCATGTGTCACTGTCAGGGTATATGGGTAGTATGGGACATAATGTAGTGGAGAACCTATGCTTAAATAGGCAGTGAGTGCATGTGTCCCTGTCAGGGTAGATGGGTAGTATGGGACATACTGTACTGGGGAACCTATGCTTAAACAGGCAGTGAGTGTACGTGTCACTGTAAGGGTAGATGAGTAGTATGGGACATACTGCAGTAGAGAACCTATGCTTAAACAGGCAGTGAGTGCATGTGTCACTGTCACTGTAGATGGGTAGTATGGGACGGACTGTAGTAGAGAACTTATACTTAAGCAGTCAGTGAGTACACATGTCACTGTCAGGGTAGGTTGGTAGTATGGGACATACTGTAGTAGAGAACGTAGCTTAAAGAGGCAGTGAGTGCATGGGTCACTGTCTTGGACACATGGATTGGAATTGAGATAAAAAATGCAGGATTACAAGTGAGAATGCAAAAAAAGGGTAAACATGATACTCGGCAATTTACTAGTATCCAATTAAATAAAGATTTCTAATATGAGAATTTTTGTGTATGTGTTGAATTTTTAAAGTGTCTGTGTGAATCTCTATTTACACACACACACACACACACACGCACACACACACACACACACACACACACACACACACACACACACACACACACACACACACACACACACACACACACACACACACACACACACACACACACTCACTTCATCTATGTAATTCTGCAAACTGTACCAGTGATGAAAAACATTTCAGCATGCAATAAAATGCATATAGTAAAACTATATACAGTATGTGTGTATATTTGTATATATATATATATATATATATATATATATATATATATATATATATATATATATATATGGGTCTACTTCTAAATTTCAAAGTTTCAAAACTTTGAATTTATTATGGTTGAGACCATAACATTGAAGTTTTGAAACTTCAAACTGTTTAAATGGAGCTCAACGTACAGTGAGGAAGGGTATATTTACCATTTTGCTCTATGTATTGCAATCTCGGAGTTGGTATATTTAATTAGCAGGGGGTGTGGGGGTCATGGGGGCTTGCCCCCCTGCAAAAATGTAAAAAAACACAAGATTTTTTTGTTTTTATTTTTTTTATTTACATATTGAAGTTTCAAAACTTCGATCTTGTAGTTTCAAACATCAGAAATTATATTTTTATATATATATATATATATATATATATATATATATATATATACATTAGATATATAAATATATATATATATATATATATATATATATATATATATATATATATATGGGTCTACTTCACATCACTGAAATCCCATTTCACTAACTTTCATTTCACTGAGACAAAATCACCTAAATTTCAAAATACTGGCAATTCATTTCACTGAATATCATTTCACTGAAAGCTTACAATGCTAAATTTCAAAAGACTAAATGGGAAACCATAGACAAACACAGTCACTGCACTAATGACTACCTCTTTCCAGAACTTAAAAACTACTTACTTACCCTATTAACAGAAACCAGACAATGTAAAACCAACGTCCCCCACACCCCCATAACTATATATACTAACTCCAGGATGACACTACAGTACGGAAAACGGCATATACCTTTATCTTGTCTTACAGTACTCTGCACACTGCCACTACTGCTGGGAATGCACAAAACATTTGCCATATTACTTTAGATACTTCCCATACAAATGTAAAGAGACATATCCATATTTAAAAACAGTGCAACACCACTTTCTACATGACTATCGTTATTCTGACAGTCAGCACTGTAAGTTACAGAAAATCTTTTCATCACAAACAAGTCAAAGATGAATGGAAACCTACATCAAGTCTATGGCTTACAATTCAGTGAAATGAGATTCAGTCAAGTGAATTTTCAGTATTTTGAAAATTAGGTGATTTGGTCTCAGTGAAATGAAAGTCAGTGAAATGGGATTTCAGTGGTGAAGTAGACCCACATATATCTGCATGTTCTCCCCGCGGTCGAGTGACGTATAAAGACATGCAGGTAGGTGCGTGCATGAAAAGGTGTGCCTTCATTGAAGGTTGGGCATCGGGCTGGCAACTCGGCACCATAAAAATCCACTGTGGCGACCCCTAACCGGGAAAAGCCAAAAGACAATTTTATATATATATGTGTAAAAACAGCCAAATACTCCACCGACAATAGTGCACCCAAAGCAGGCACAGAAGGCTAATATAGAAACTCTCCACTCCACAGCTTGGAACAAACAGGTTTATTGCAAACCAGGAGAATAAACGTGAAAACGTAGAAAACACCTCAATAGTATACAAACAGTGCACAGTATCCACAGTAGTTAAGCGCTTTCATCTGACAGTACGCAGACTTCATCAGAACAACTGTTGTTGTACCCTGGTCGTTTAAATAAGCCCATTTGGCGCCAAAACATCTATCCCATAGATATTTTAAATTAATCTAATTAAATCTACCTATGTTAAAATAATAATATATATGTATCTACTTTATTATTTTCATGGATAATATAATATTAAAAATACATACATATGTATAAATGTATAAAATATACAATAAAAATATGTTAAAATATATGTCCATTATAAATGGACATGTATACACATGAAATTCCTGTGAAATATAAAATAGTATTTATTAATCACCCTACATATATAAGCACTATGCTGAATCACGTCACACTAAAATGAGTGAATGCTGAAAATTACTCTCACTCATATAACAAAAATTAGCCCATACTTAAAAAAGGCTTGATACTAATATAATCATTTAGACCTGGAAGTCTAGTGGCATCCGTAAGAATCTGCCATTTACTCTCCTTCTTACCCAGTAATGTTTTGAAATTGCCCCCTTGTACTGTTACATCAACATGATCAACTATAGTAAATTTAAATTGATGTTTGTCACCACTATTCATAATGTGCTTGTATAAAGCATTTTTCTTGTTTTAGCTTTAATGGAATAAATGTGGTCATAAATCCTTTGTCTCAATTGTCTCTCCGTCTTCCCAATGTAAAAGCGGACAATAACTACAAGTAGCGATATACACCACATACTTTGTGTGACAATTTCCTGCCATACTCCTAATTACAGTACCATTAAAATTGTCCAATTTGAATCTAAATGTTTCGTTTATATACCTGCACTGGTTGCATGCTCCGCATCTTTTTGTGCCCTTGATTTTTACCATGTCCAGATGTTTTTGGATTCCAAAATCCTTTTAAGGTTGAATCCAGTCTTGTATACAAATTTAGGCCCAATACCTAATATCTGCACTAAATTGTCGTCCATGGTAATAAGATTCCAGTGTTGTCTAATAATGTTCTCAATATTACTAACCACTGGAGAATATGTAAGGGCACATACTCTATAGGTGAAGCCTTCTGTTTTCTTGTTATTTGTTAATGCAGAACCTATCTGTAAAGTGTGACCTAACAGTGGTACATATTTCTTGCCCCACTCTCTTTGTACATACCTAACTACGTCATTTAATAACTGCTCAGGGTAACCTCTAACTTTAAACATAGATTTTATGTTTTCCAGCTCCTTCACCATTGTTTCCCTGGTTGATGACATACGGGCTGCCCGAATGCACTGCCCTTTGAATACATTTCTAAACATATATTTAGGGTGATTACTGCTATATTCTAAATAATTGTTAGAAAAAGTTTCCTTCCTGTATATTCTAGAGGTAAATCCTTCGTCCCCATGACTAATAAAAGTATCTAAATATGCTACACCATTGTTGTTTATGTTAAATGTAAATTTTAAAAAATCAGTAGTACTGTTTAGATAGTCAATAAAGGGTTGAATCATATCCTGTGGTCCTTTCCAAAGGACAAACAAGTCATCCAGAAATCTTGAATAATAAACAATATATTTGTAGAACTCACAATTAAACAAAAAAGTAGTCTCCCATTCCAGCATAACCAGATTGGCGAATATGGGGGCACACGATGCTCCCATAGCTACGCCTCTGGTTTGCTTGAAGAATTTATTTTCAAAATATATATAATTGTGATCCAACACTAGTCCCATCATATCAGTAATCAAGCAAATTTTATCCCAGTCCAGGTTGGAATGTTTTCTTAGACTATTACAAAAATAATCCAATCCTATTTCCTTTGGGATACAAGAAAACAAGTCAATAACATCGATGGTAATATATATAAGATGCCTATCCCATAAAAGCAGTGTCAAATGACTGAGGAACATCCATGAATCCTTGATTAAATGAGGTATATTGTTATATACTGGTTTCACCCATTTATCAATGGCCATCCCCATAGGGAAGGTTTTGGACTTGCTACCTGATATAATGGGTCTAAAAGGTGGACTTTCTATGTTTTTATGGACCTTTGGAATCCCCACAATAGTGGCCAAAGTGGGATATTCAACTTTAAGATAGTGATAGACATCGCTGGTGATTCTGTGATCAATCAAATATTCTTCTAAAGCTAGATCTATACGTTTGTACCCAATATTTACTTCATTAAGAGATATGGCTTCATAATTACCAGAATTATATAATATATTATATATTTCGTTGATATAATCCATCAAAGGGTACAACATTATCCCTCCCCCTTTGTCGGGCTTCATAACCCTCACTTCCTTACTATTGACAAATGTTTCCAAACAATGTCGTTCATCGTCAGTTAAATTGTCATCATGGCTCCTTTCCATTTTATGTATTTTATAATAATTATATATATCCTGACTACCCATTTTCTCAAAACTTGCTATAATGGGATTACTTGTGGGAATATATGTGCTTTTCTTTTTAAGAACACATTGTTCACTGATATGTTTATCTGCCTCTTGTGTATTAAATTGGACAGCTAAATTCAATCTACGACAAAATAATTTGAATTCAGTGATAACATCAACCAAATTAAACTTAACAGTAGGTATATGTTTCATACCTTTTGCAAAAAGAGTGTAAAATTCATCTGTTATAGCAATACTGGTATAATTAAATACATTAAATCCTTTGTATGTAGTAATTATCTTGTCAGCTGTAAAACTGTGAGTCACAACTAATTCAGGTGTCTCAGATAAAATGTGTGTATCAGTGATCTTATGTGTATCAGAACATAGTGTAGTCCCAAATATACCAGGAAGGTTTACTCTTTCATCCTTCACTAATGTTGCGTCCCTAGGTCTAATGTCACCTATGCTGAAACCAGTATCCAATTCCTGCACATTTATCTCTTTCTCCAGTTCCATGGGGTGTATGAGTTCTTCTGCGGTGGGAAATACCTGCCCCCTCAAAAATCTGTGTCTTGTTTCTTTTTTAAAATTTACATTTAACATAAACAACAATGGTGTAGCATATTTAGATACTTTTATTAGTCATGGGGACGAAGGATTTACCTCTAGAATATACAGGAAGGAAACTTTTTCTAACGATTATTTAGAATATAGCAGTAATCACCCTAAATATATGTTTAGAAATGTATTCAAAGGGCAGTGCATTCGGGCAGCCCGTATGTCATCAACCAGGGAAACAATGGTGAAGGAGCTGGAAAACATAAAATCTATGTTTAAAGTTAGAGGTTACCCTGAGCAGTTATTAAATGACGTAGTTAGGTATGTACAAAGAGAGTGGGGCAAGAAATATGTACCACTGTTAGGTCACACTTTACAGATAGGTTCTGCATTAACAAATAACAAGAAAACAGAAGGCTTCACCTATAGAGTATGTGCCCTTACATATTCTCCAGTGGTTAGTAATATTGAGAACATTATTAGACAACACTGGAATCTTATTACCATGGACGACAATTTAGTGCAGATATTAGGTATTGGGCCTAAATTTGTATACAAGACTGGATTCAACCTTAAAAGGATTTTGGAATCCAAAAAACATCTGGACATGGTAAAAATCAAGGGCACAAAAAGATGCGGAGCATGCAACCAGTGCAGGTATATAAACGAAACATTTAGATTCAAATTGGACAATTTTAATGGTACTGTAATTAGGAGTATGGCAGGAAATTGTCACACAAAGTATGTGGTGTATATCGCTACTTGTAGTTATTGTCCGGCGTTTTACATTGGGAAGACGGAGAGACAATTGAGACAAAGGATTTATGACCACATTTATTCCATTAAAACTAAAAACAAGAAAAATGCTTTATACAAGCACATTATGAATAGTGGTGACAAACATCAATTTAAATTTACTATAGTTGATCATGTTGATGTAACAGTACAAGGGGGCAATTTCAAAACATTACTGGGTAAGAAGGAGAGTAAATGGCAGATTCTTACGGATGCCACTAGACTTCCAGGTCTAAATGATTATATTAGTATCAAGCCTTTTTTAAGTATGGGCTAATTTTTGTTATATGAGTGAGAGTAATTTTCAGCATTCACTCATTTTAGTGTGACATGTGATTCAGCATAGTGCTTATATATGTAGGGTGATTAATAAATACTATTTTATATTTCACAGGAATTTCATGTGTATACATGTCCATTTATAATGGACATATATTTTAACATATTTTTATTGTATATTTTATACATTTATACATATGTATGTATTTTTAATATTATATTATCCATGAAAATAATAAAGTAGATACATATATATTATTATTTTAACATAGGTAGATTTAATTAGATTAATTTAAAATATCTATGGGATAGATGTTTTGGCGCCAAATGGGCTTATTTAAACGACCAGGGTACAACAACAGTTGTTCTGATGAAGTCTGCGTACTGTCAGATGAAAGCGCTTAACTACTGTGGATACTGTGCACTGTTTGTATACTATTGAGGTGTTTTCTACGTTTTCACGTTTATTCTACTGGTTTGCAATAAACCTGTTTGTTCCAAGCTGTGGAGTGGAGAGTTTCTATATATATGTGTGTGTGTGTGTGTGTGTGTGTGTGTGTGTGTGTGTGTGTGTGTGTGTGTGTGTGCGTGTGTGCACGCATGTGTCTGGGGGTTGTTAGAAGAGACTTACCCCGCCTGCAGAAATGCTTTATTTATGTTTTATGTCATGTTTTGGTGCTTGGTGAAGTTTTGGGTGTTTAATATTATATGGGGTAGACTTTTTTCAGTAATTTTATAGTTCAAATGTGTACTGGTTCAAGGTTTGCTAATAATATACATATAAACATACAGTATTTATTTATAGGTTGTAAGTCTTAACTGCAAGTCATTTTTGCTAGGTACTGTAATGTGCAGTCAGAAATAAGCATTTTTTTTTTGCTCTATAAAGATTAAGAGACTACACTTTTTTCCAAAATGCAGTGATCTCAGAATAAGTACATTTAAGGAGCAGTAAGTGTGAGGGATTTCTCCTCAAAAATAAATAAACAAATAACTAAATAAATAAAAAATAAATACACTTGTTGAGATAAATAAACCGCTGGAAATAAAAACGAAAATGTGTAACAGCAAACACCAGCGGAATAAAACAGTGTCAGGAGTTATAAAAAAAGCTTATTCACTCATAAAATTAAAAAGGTAAGCACTTTCACATCTGCTTTATCAGACCTACAGAAATGAATGAACTAGCATGCTTATATATACAAACATCAATCAAAGAGGGACAAACAGGTTGAACCAGTCACTCGAAGCATTATATTAAACCAAGCATAAAATAGCATAATAAAAAACAATTAAACTAATCAGACAACCTGTATAGGAAATAAAATTACTGAAACATTCCTGAAAAATGTGTCAATACACTTTCAGTACTGATCTAGCATTGATCCGTTTGAAGCAAGTACTATAAAAAGTGATATAAAATAATGCAGCAATATACGTATAATATATATATTAAGGTATTCAACAAACTCATACAGGGCTTCAGCTATGTTGCCCCATACAAAAAAGATGTCATCAACATAACGGCCATAGAATAAAATAAACCTAGCAAAGATGTTATAATCTGAAAATACGTATTCGAACTCCCACTCTGCCATTACAACATTGGCATAAGTGTTTGCACAGCAGGTGCCCATAGCCACCTCCTGTGCTCTGTAGGTAGAACTTGTCAGAAAAAAAAAGAACATATTGTGCTCAAGTATGACCTCCAAAAGACTGCATATTAGATATATTCTATCATTCATATATTCTGGCCTATGACTAAGGAACTGTCTAACAAAATCTATACCTACATCATTGAGAATGGAGGTAAAGAGTGAGGTATCATCCATGGTCACCAATAAGACATCACCAATAAAGTCTACACTCGACCAGCCATACAGCTTCTGTAAAAAGTCCTTAGTATCCTTCAAAATACTATCTATTGTGGTTAATGAGGGGCACGACTGTTTCTCTACAAATATAGACATGGGCTCCGTAGCCCTTCCTTTACCAGATATGATAGGTCTCATCAGGGGGTCCCTTAAGTTCTTATGCATCTTAGGTAACCCATATATCAACCTACTGACATCAAATTTAGTATCTACATCAGTACTAGGCATGGTAGAACTTATAAGAATTTGAGTCCTGATTAATTTTTGGCTTTAATGAAGCTTGTGAAATGTAATGAGTTGTGCTTTTGCCCTGCAGATAAAGGGGATGGTGTGGTTGTTATGGATTTTTTACACTACTTGAATAGTATGGATACATGGCCACATATGGTAGTCTTACTAAATTTGATTGACAGGATACATGGATTGATAGAGAACTTACTAATGGAGGGGGCTATTGGCAGGTCTCTGTATGACTATTTTTTAGTTGAATATCCTGTCATACCAGGGATATATGCCTGATCTGCTCTTAACCTAATTATCCAGTTGACCTCCCTTGTTTTAGTAAGGTTTCTAATGTCACCACCTCAGACACTGGGGATTATCCTATCAATCACCATGAACTTAAAAGAGTGCCTCGCATCAGTGGTCATAACATGTTTGGGCAAGGCATTGTTGGCAGAAGCACAACAGATACTATACACATGCTCCCTAATCCTGTCTTTCAGAGGTCTATCCATCTTGCCTACATAAAATGCTTGGCAGACCATGCATCTGGCAAGGTAGACCACATGTGGAGTCAGACAGGTTATGTGCACCTTAAAATCAAACCTATGTCCATTATCAGGATGTTAAAAGTACCCACTACTGTCTACATAGTTACAAAAATGGCATGTTCCACATGCCATTATACTGGCTCCACAGTCAGTCACACCAGGTTTCTGGTTATCTAGATAACATAATAATCTTTTTAGATTTTTCTTATATAAGAATATGGGAGTATCACCTACAAGGCTCTGGATGTTGGGGTCATTTGTTAATATGTTCCAGTGTCTCTTAATAACATAGGTTCATAGATTAGTACTAAGCTAACTGCCCTTGCAAGCCATTTTAAGCCTAGCCAATTATCCCTTGTGAGACTCAAACCCTGCACCTTGTGTTTGTAAGGCAAACACCTTAACCATTTGGCCACCCTCCCAACATTCATTGTCATCCTAGTGTCAGTGGTGTAAGTTAGAGGAACAGAGATATCGATAGGTCTAATGGTAGTTGGCATCCTACCATTGAAATCAATGGAGTGTTCAGAGTAGTACGCTCTGGCTATACTGGATCTAAGTGGAGGTATACTATAAAGTATATCATCAACCTCCTTTTCTTTATAGCTCTGTCCATCAGCTTGCATTTTAAGCATAACAACTCAGATTTAAAATCATCATCTGTCCCATTCAGCCTAGACGCTCCCAACCCCTGACCTTTGACTATATACTTAAACACATGTGATGGGTGCATGCTATCTTGATGCAACATGGAATTTTTGTAACAGGGTTTCCTATATATACCAGTACAGAGGGAACCATCAACCTGTCTGCTTAAGAGTGCATCCAGAAATTCAGCTTGAGTGTCTGAATAGTTCAGAGAAAATTTCAAAAAACTGGTAGAAGACTTCAAATCTTGATGAAACTCATCAGGATGGCCTGTCCAAACAAGGATCAGGTCATCCACAAATCTACGATAGAAGGGGACATATTGATGAAAACTTGGTGTTGAAAACATACACTCCTCTTCCCATTGAGCCATGACCATGTTGGTGTAGCTATTGGCACTGGAGGTGCCCATAGCCACACCATCTCTTTGTTGGTAATAAACATTATCAAAGACAAAGATATTATTCTTGAGTACTATTCTCATACAAAGATCTATCAGGTGACACACTGAAGGATCATATGCACTGTACCTGGACAAGCATCTACCCACATAAATCAAGCCAGCCTGTCTAGAAATCATGGTAAACAGTGACTGTACATCCATAGTGACCAGCAGGTACCTCAAACCTGTTGGTTGCATTTTAATATAATCAAAAAGATCTCTTAAAAACTGTTTGGAGTCCCTCAGCACTACCTCATTCCTATCTAAGATTGGACGTAGGTGCTTCTCAACAAATATAGAGAAAGGCTTTGTGCTCCAACCACGGCCAGCAACAATGGGTCTCATTGGTGATCTGTGGCTATCCATATGGATCTTTGAAGACCCTGTATGACAGGAATCTATGGCTCACTTATCAAAAAATAGATATACAAGTCAAGACTGATTATTTTATCTTGTAAACAATTACTCACGGTACCATAATAGTTCTTATAAGGCAATCTATGCCTTTCTTGGTGATAACAGTGCAATATTAATTATCACCTAACATTTCTTTCATAGAATTAAAATAGACTGACCTGTCCATTACTACTATGGAGCCACCTTTATCAGCTAGTCTAATGGGTGTAGTAGTGCCATCTCATAATGTATGTAGAGCTGTCTTCTCATACTGAGTAAGGTTACTATAATAATTAATTCTGGAGTTCTCAAAGGCTTGATGCAAATCATTTTCTACTAATTTAACAAATGTATCTAGAAGAGGGTGTGAATTAGGCACATGATTGACAGGCCACAATGCTTTGCCAGAGTTGGCCTGCACCTGTCACCCCTGGGATTTCGTATACTGGCTAAGGCTCTTGCCGCCCCCTATAGTGCCTGTTTTAGGCAAGGTTCAAATGACAGACCTACCACCATAACAGATACAGGCAAGAAAAAAACTGAGGGTAATGCTACTCAATGCTAGAAGTCTAAACCTCAAAATGCACTCACTCGAGGCACGCCTTAAAATGGAAAACATTGATGTATGTGCAGTGACTGAAACCTGGTTCAAGGCTCCAGAGAGCACCCACACATTACCAGGATATAACTCATACCATACCTTTCCGCCATCTAACCAGGTCCATTACACCAAGGGAGGAGGAGTGTCCATATTCATTAAAGATATCCACACCTCCAGGCTAGTTTCCCAGCATAATGCATCCGAAATTATCCAAGTGCAACTAACTCTGGACAAAACTGCAATCCATATTGTAGCTTGCTACAGATCCCCCACCATGCCCCAAGATTCCCCCTCCTCTTTTCTTGATATACTGGAAAATATTAGGGTTAAACCAAACACCCTAATAATGGGCGATTTCAACTACCCTATCATTAATTGGGAAAATTACTCATGTACCAACTCCTTTGCTCAACACTTTCTAGAATTCATAAACTCCAATGCCCTGGATCAACTTATCCACATCCCCACCAGGTTCAATAATATCCTAGACCTATTCATTACCAAGATGAGTAACTGGTGTTCCACACCTGAAGTCAACTCCTCGTTGGTCAGATCTGACCATAAACTAATCACCATAGATATCCACATCCCGCCCCCAACCCCCATTAAGGAAACCATAGTAAAAAATTACTCCAAAGCCAACTTCATGCTTCTCAGGACAGAAGTGGGAAACTTCACGACACTCATGCAGATGGACAATACAGTTACTATTGCCGAATATTATACATGAGTGCATGGATCATGCTATCCCTAGCAAAACCAAGATGCCATCCTCCAAAAAAAGGAAGCCAATCTGGTAGTCCCTGGCTATAAACAAACTCTACAACAGAAGGAAGAAACTGTTGCAAAAAAGAGTAAAATCCCATGAGTGGAGGAGCTCCCTAATCAGCCTCATCAAGAAGCTGAGATTCCTCATAAAATCCTCCAAAGCCAGCTATGAAAACAAGATTGCCACTGACTCTAAGAACAACCACAAAGCATTCTATAGCCACGTCAAGAATCTCAGTGGCAACACTCAGATATGCTCTGAGTTACAGCACAATGGCATGAAAATTATGGAACCAACTGATATCGCCAACATCCTGCCTGATAGGTTCAGTGCTAACTTTACCCCCACATACACCCCATAAAGGGCCCATATCCATACTGGAAGAATGCAGTGCCCCTGCAATCACATCTGAGCAGGTAAAAACTGCGCTCCCCAAAGCCAAGAACACAGCATCCATGGGACCGGACAACATCCCAGGCTGCATTCTACACGAACTTAAAAATGAACCAGCACCCCACGTAAGCACTATGTTCAATCACAGCCTCACATCAGGCTTTGTACCCACTAAATGGCACACAGAAACAGTTATACCACTCCATAAAGGGGGAGTCACCATGGACCCTGGGAACTATCACCCTATTAGCCTGATGAGCCTGGTTTACAAAGCCATGGAACGCATTATCATGGAACTCATAAACAAAGACATAGATAACCTCCAAACTCTGGACCCCACTCAGTTTGGGTTTGTGAAGGGCAGATTATGCCTTCTAAACCTGATTGACTTCTTTGAAACAGTCACTAAAGCTGTAGACAAGGGTAAGATGATTCACACAGCCTATCTTGACCTCGCCAAGGTGTTCGACACCATCCCCCATTCTAGAATCATAGATAAACTCACCAAACTGGGGGTAAATCCATATGTCACAAGATGGGTTGCAAACTGGCTGACTGACAGAGCCCACACTGTAAAAGTTGCAGACTCCAAATCTGACTACAATCCTGTAAAAAGTGGAGTACCACAGGGTTCTGTCTTGGGTCCTCTCCTGTTTGTTATCTACTTCTCTAAAGTATAGGCTAACACAGAGGGCCTCTGGCTGATGAAGTTCACAGATGACTGCAAATTAGGTGCCATAGTCGAGTCCCCAAAAGATGCAGATATCCTACAGAAGGGCCTCACAGAGACTGATGCTTGGTGTCAGAGCCACGGCCTCAGGCTCAATGCCAAAAAGTGCATTGTCACCCCCTTTGGTAAAAACTCGGTACCCATAAACTACCACATAAGCGGCTGTCCACTTAATGCTGAAGGTGTGATAAGAGACCTTGGGACTCAGGTGGACAGTAGTCTCTCCTTTGATAATCACATCACCACAGTAGTCAAGAAATCCTTCTACATGGCACATCTCATCATGAAAGGGTTCTCATCCAGGAAAAAATAGGTCATTGTTCCCCTCTACTCAGCTCTCATTAGACCCACCATTGAGTACAATGCCCTTTTTGGAATGTACCTCACAAGACATCTGCAGCAGCTGGAAAGGCCACAAAAATACCTCACAAAGAGGATTATGAGACTCAAACAGATGCCCTACACTGACCGTCTCAAAAAACTCCAGCTTTACTCCGTAGCATATCGTCTACTCCAAGGTGATCTCTGCCTAACATACAAAGCTATGTCAAACCCAGAGCTGTTGGACATGCTACACCTAAAGAAATCCCAATCTCTCCAAGCTACACGCTTCAGGGACCTAAACCTTGTCACCATAATAAACAGAACATGTTGGAGGAATAGATTCCTGTCCTAGAGACTTCCCATACTCTGGAACAAGCTACCTATCCATGTCAAGCAGAGTTCCTCATTAGTACTCTTCTAGAAAAATTTGAGGAGTGGATGGGAAATAGGAAATTTACCCCGGGGATCACTTCTGTGGCTCTGCTCGACAGGGGCACATGAAAATAACCTTCTTGGGTGGCAAAAGCCAGGGAACCTTGTTGGCTAGGTTTACATAGGCCCTTGGGATGATAGCCTAGTGACTACCTATGAACCTATGAACCTATAAACAGGCTTGGTTTCTTGAAAATATTAATATTAGCATCATCAGTATCCCCACCCCCAAATTGTATTTTTGGTGAAACACTGTGCAAACATCCTAATATCTAGAACAGTATCTGTCACACCTCCATGTTGTGCAGGTATAAAGGAAAGTCCCTTCGCCAGTACATTTAACTCATAGGGGGTCAAGCACCTCTTGGACAAGTTCCAAACAATCAAGTTGTGACTTGTCTCCACATCTTGAGTGATTGACTGGTATTCTGTTCCACTGGCAGTTTTCTCTTTGTCCTTCCCCTGCTCTGTGAGAGATTCCTGTTGGAATGTTGGTCCTTGCCAATGAGTAAAGGGAAAGTGATAGAGCCATTGCTGACCCTGGCATTTCTGCCGTCCAGCCTGTTGTTAAGGTTCATTTGTGCTTTCCGTCTCATTATCATTGCCTAGTACTAGGGTTATAGCCCTTGTAGGCCATTCACCCCATTGGTATCAGCATCGCTGTTCATAGAAGAGCAATTATCAGCAGACCTCTCAGTCACTGTGCTGCTAGGTTCCTTATTGCAAGATACATTATGAGACTTAGTAATAGTAGAAAAAACTGTAGTGTCAATCCTGGATGCTGTTCTTGTTACACCCATGTAAATATTAGTATGCACATTACTATTGGAACTATTGGAAGTCTTATAGTCAAGGGACAGGGGTTGAGAGCTTCTAGGATGAATGGAACAGATGATAGTCAAAAGGCAATATACAAATGCTCAAAATGCACCTGTTGAAAAACCGACAAAAGTAGAATAGACTTTATTTTGCAGGGATCGTCTATAAATATAGGTGTGTGTGTGTGTGTGTGTGTGTGTGTGTGTGTGTGTGCGTGTGCGTGCGTGTGCGTGCGTGTGCGTGTGTGTGCGTGTGTGTTTGTCTATGTGTGTGTGTCTTTAAGTGTCTGTGCTTGCATATATATGGTTCGTAATAAAACTGTGAAATATAAGTTCTGTGGCTTTAGTATTATGAAAGCCAACATTTTATTATTTATTTGAAACCTTGACATTTATTTATCATAATTGTGTTAGACATTCATCTATCTATCTATCTATCTATCTATCTATCTATCTATCTATCTATCTATCTATCTATCTTCTATCTGTCTGTCTGTCTATCTACCTATGTGTTTACACAAAAAGAGAGAGATACTGATCTGCACACACTCACACACGTACACACACACACACACACACACACACACACACACACACACACACACACACACACACACACACACACACACACCATAGGAAAATAGAAAAATGTGGTTATTTTTGATAATGCAATCTAAAATCATCACACAATGAAGGGGGCAACACTGCATCATGGCAGACAATTCTGAAATTTGGGTTGTGCCTTATTACTGCCAGACTAAACCTCTGAAAAGTCAAGTACCTAAACACAAGTGCATGAAGAGACAATGTTGGGTATTTGTTTCTTATACGTGTTTGGTACAAGGGTAATGATACATAATTAGATATCCCCCAACATAATTTTACCTTTAGTGAAGATAAAACAACAAAACAATTGCTGTGGACAGATGGATGAAACACCTGACATATGCATTAAATGCGCATTTCTTGTAAAACTGTGGAGTCTGACAGTTACTGCAGAGTATGCAAACTATTAGTTGTTAATGAGTGTGTCTATGGTTTGATTCCCTTAGTCTTCATATGTCTGCTGTGTGACTCGGTCGGCGTCTGGAATGAGTCACTGAATCAGTCAGGTCTACTCAGTAAACAATAAATAAATAAATGAGTGAGTAAATGATTCAAAAGTAAAATAAATAAATGAAAAAGGTATGTTTCCCTTGAAAATATTTAAAGTCTCGATATCAGGAATGTCATGTAAAACCATTGCTCAGCAATGTAGTTTATGTTGTTGCCATTATATACCTCATGGCAATATATCATTCCAGTTATATTTAAATGTTTATATCTAAAGAAGACTGCTGCATTTATGCAATATACATTCAAATGTCAATGAAGGATTTAACTATACTTACTAGACACTAAGCTGTACTGCCATTGGGGAAGTTACCAATGGTGCATGAGTAAAACATTATAAAGCTGAATATTCCATGCAGAGCAATCCGTTATAAAAAGAGTCACACAACACATACTGCTTGTTATGGCATTCCATGCCTTTGTATGCCTTAGTGTCTTCCAGTCTCATCTTCCAAGATTAAATACCTCCTAGAGGCAAAATTGATTTGTGTAATAGCACTGAACAGCGCTTTGACACAGCCTCATAATTCATCTCCCTGCTGCTGCAGATTTAGCTGTTTGAGTCATTTCCTGTCCTATTTACAGTAAGTAATGTCTCCTCCTGTATCATTATTCTGGTATGCCTCAAATCAATTGAGCTTCACATTTCAGATGAAGTTCTTGTGAGTTTTATTTTTTTTTATTTAAAAAACAATAAATGTTTTATGTTTATATAAGCACTGAATGCTGTACAGCTTCTTTTATTTAACGAATTACTATCTTGGCACTAAATGACTTATTCAAGAATTTTTTTTTTAATTGTTAAGTAGATCAAAAGACGTCATATTGTATTGAGTGGTATATCTGTTTCATCAAAGGTGGTATCGCTTCAGCTATATCATAGGCATCTCACAGTATGCCTGCAGCTTAGACATGAAAAGTTTTAAAGCAGGTGCATTTAAGGCCATTCACTCTAGGCACTAGCCAAACAAATAACAAAAACGATTTAAAAGTGATTTGGACGGTCCAGTTTCATATCAAAATGTGTCTGAGTTTATAAAGTAATGAGTTTCAACTCATAACATGTAGCTAGGGTTTGTTCTGAAAAGATTTACAGCAGAGTTTAAAAATGTACTAATGTCACTCAAAGCTCAGAATGCATTCAAAGACACTGATGCCACATGAACAGAACTTTTTTTTTGTTTGACTACCTGGCTTTGCTTGTTTGCTTATTGTTTACATGAGTTGTCAGTGAATGCACATATGGTGAAGCAAAGCAATAAATTTCATGCTATAGACTGACCAGCTGTAAAATTGCAAATCAAATTACTTGTGATTCTAAACAGGAACACAAGAACAATACTAGGCAAGCAGTCAGAAGGAACATAAGATGCTTATCACAACACATTTAAAAGTTCATGCACCCTTCTCAAGCAATTTGTTGTGTCTATCTCCCGAATTGAGCTGGCTGTAAATGACAACCATGGTGTAAATTTATGTCTAGCCATTCAATCATAATTTTTCATCAGACATCTGGCAGAGCAATGGGCATACCCATTGATAACATGTTTGCAAACATCATATTTTTAGTTTTGGGAAAAAAGTTTGTGTTGTCAAAAAACTGGCCATATGTTGAACATATACCCAAGAATTTATTAAAGGACCTAATGCAAGCTGTACAGGCCCTGCTCTCACAATGTGGTAATTTGTGATTCCAAGACATGTTAGCAGCAATGAGGTAAGACCTCATTATTGGATAATTTGCATGTCTACAAATCACAGTTACTACCATAACATGCTGATCTACAAGTTCTGGTAGTAACCTTCTGCCTCTGTAGGCAGTGACATCTGCTGTAGTCACTCTCTCTCTCTCTCTCTCTCTCTTTCTCTCTCTCTCTACCTCACACACACACACACACACACACACACACACACACACACACACACACACACACACACACACACACACAAACACACACACACACACAAACACACAAAACAAAGTCCCTGTATCTGTCCCTGACCTGTCTGCTTCATTGTGCTTCCACCCAACCTCCATCCCAGTTGTTGTTGTTGTTGTTGTTGTTGTGTCTTTCGGCTTATCCTGGTTAGGGGTCGCCACAGCGGAACTCCGGTCTGCTAATATTTGGCAGTGGATTTTTACGTGCCAAGTTGCCAGCCCTGATGCACAACCTTCAACAAAGGCACACCCATTCACTCATGCCTCCACACAGAAGACGCTCTAGCTGAGAATCGAATGCAACAACGTCTTGCTGTGCAATCCCCATCCCAGTAATAGCTGAAATGCCATTACAGCATGTATCTAATATACCTCAGTGGCTAGTGCATCCTCCTAAACTTCAATCACTATAACGCTGTAAGTGCCATTATGGCACTCCTCTGGTGGCTAGCGTGCCCCCCCACCCTTGATTTCCCTAGTGATATTGATGTTGGTGCCATTGCAACACTTAACTACAAATTTTCCCTGGTGTAGAATGAAGCCCTTCATCCTCAGTCATCATACTGCTGTTGGTACCTTTATGCCTTTATGTCACATGCATTTAAAGTAAACCCTTGTGTCCAGTGTTTCCCCCACCACTGTCCCCATACTGATGCTATTGCCATCAAGGCATTTCCATTTGGAGCATTCCCTTGTGTATAGTGTTTCCCCGCCCCACTTCCAATCCTTGTACTGATGCTGATGCTGTTAAGGTTGTTAGGCTGAATGTATGCCTGGTGGCTAATGTATTGCCCCACCCCTGGTCCCTGTACCACAATTGCGGTAAATAGATGAACATGACCAATACAACAATGTCTTGGAGAGACCTGTGCTGATCTACATGGATGAGCAATTGCTTGAATCACTTGACATGTAGATGTCTTCCTAGAGACAGTTGAGAGAGCGCATGGCTAATTAGAATATGTTTCTCCCCTAGACTGCTTCTTTCACATTCAGTACAGCAATAGGGGCCATTACTATGTGGTGCTGCATGTCTTCCTGCAAGACCACCATACAACATCCTGTTAGAAATAGCAAAAAGGTACTGCAATGTGTACATAGCGGTGTATAAGTCTATAGATTTATAAGTGCTTTATAAGTCATAGCTTTTTGCTGTTAGGTGGTTCACTAGCAGAACATTGTCAGTTTATGGAGTTTTTAACCAGTATCACTGAAGTTTTATAATTTAAACTGAACTACTCTGATCAGACTAGTTCCTTGAATGCACATAAATGCTAGCATATTCAAAAAGGAAATCAGAGAGAATTCCTATCTGCACAGATGCTGCATGTATTCACAGTTTACATTGCACAGTGTTGGCTGTAATCAAATGTTTAGAATCACTCAACTCGTGACTTACATATGGTGATGAAAATTATGTATATAGTTTTGGAAGACAGAGTCCCTTGAAGATATGATATACATAAACTGTCTGATATTAGAAGCAGAGAAGAAGCTGAATGGGCACCTATTCAGAAACCTGGCTTCTCTGAGAAGGTGGTAGGACATATTTTACCATCACAGATATCTATTAACTGCCTGATTTTCTCTCTTTCACATAGTAAACATTTCAGTCATGTTTGTGAATTTATTACACGTAACCTAACCTATAAGTCCATTATATTATGTGCAGAAGAAAAGTAAAGTTGCATCTTACTGACAGAGCTATGTTTACCTACAAACATGACAGAAACTTTAGGTGCCTGCTTGGTTAGTCAAGCAACAAGCAATTTTAATTGTTGTAAATGTTGATTCTGCAGCAAAATCTAAGTTGCAAATACAAAAAGAGTTAGCAAAATCTCTTGGTGAAAGTATATACTTAACATTTAGGTAATTTAAAGGAGGAACTTTTTTTCAGATGCTGTAGCTTCAAGTCCAGATAACTGAATGTATGTTCAAAATGAAAAAAAAAAAAAAGAGATGGTATATTCACTGGAGGTTAGTTTAGTTTTAGGCTTATGGAAAATTATGACATTATTTGGCTAGAAGAGGAGATGGTACATAATGTCTTTCCCATTTTGTCTGGCTTTTATAATAATAGATGTGATGTCATAGAGAGTTTTATGAAAGAGAATGAGCAGTTGAAGGACTACATGTTGTTATGCTGGTATTCAAACTACATATACAAAGGTGGTACAGTGATGCTGTATCTGACTGGACAGTAGAATGAAGTAACAGATCTTATTACAGATAATTTTTAGGTCAGCTAATTCCTTTCTTTTCTTTAAGGCTTAGTCATGAAAGTGTAGACCATATTCTAATTGTGGTTGAAAGATGTTTTTAACTATTGCCGCTATATCTTCCGAAGTGAAGTAACTGGAGATTTTATGGCAGAGTACATTACCTCTTTGTTTTTAATGTGAACTCATTTTTTTCAGTGAAGGATAAAGACTGTGATTTAGAAAAAGGCTTACTGCTTTCACTAATTATCCAATACAGGGTGGTCTATTAGTGCAGCAGTGAAAATAGTGTAATTAAGGGACAGCTATGAGTGCAACAAGAAAAACTTCATTGCTGGTTCTTTAGCATTTCCTGAATTGCACAGAAGCTTTCATCGGAGCTGTCAAACCTGGCCTCACTGGAGATTTTCTAGCGGCCGCTGCATCCCATTGGCAAAGACATTCCTCTTGCACACACATGTTCATACAAATAAACACACACACACACACACACACACACACACACACACACACACACACACACACACACACACACACACACCAACAGACAACCTCCCCAGTCGATTGCACTCATGGAAACACTCACCCATTCACCTGCAAATGCACACGCTCATACAAACTATAAATTCCCTATCTAAACCCTCTAGTGTCATCACCCAGGAAAACACACATTCACACAAATACAAGCATACAGACTCAAACACATTCTTATGGCATAACTTATGCCCTTAAACACATATGCAAATTAACATGTACCCCATCCCTACATCTTTTCTGAAACCTGCATCATGAGTACTCCTATAGTGAATGGGTAACAGCTATGTTTTATTGTGATAACATTTTCCTCCAGCAGTGAAATTTTATCCAAGCAAGTGAACTTTTGATTTGCTTGGCCAAAGAAATTGGGAGCCGATGAAATTTTTGTGACAGAGTACATGGCTAATTAGCATTAATCAGTCTCCTAGACTGCCATATTATAACACAGTTCTGTCCACAATACCACCCTCCACACTGAAGCCTCCACAAGGGTAGTTTTAAGAAAGGTTAGCATGATGGGGAAAATTGCTGAGTTAAGGCTTATTCATCAGGGTAAGTCTTTCTGAATCTCACCCTTAGGACAAGGTACTTGAAAGACAATACATGTTCAGTGGTCTAAATGTTGCATATAAGTGGTGTTGCAAAGCTTGGCAAGATGAGTTTTTAGGATACTGTCAAAGAACATCACTTTAGTATTCTTAACACGTTTGAGAGAACTTTTTATTATGCAGTCAGATAGAAAGTTTGTTCTGTAAAATTGTTTTGTCATGATAGGCATAATCAAAAATAAGAGATCATCTACACAGAAAATAAGATTTAAAATTTGAGGACATGAGAAAGATGATAATGAGACTGAAGATAACACGTCCTAATAATGATCCTTGTGGGATGTTGGCAGAAATATGGTTTGACAATGATGCTTCATTGTTGGCTTAAACAGTCAAGGTTCTATTCAAAAGACAATTTTAGAACCATTTTATAGTTGAAGCTATGAAGCTGGAAGTTGCTAGAGAGAGTTTATCAGAAGGAAATGCTTTACACTGCCAGGCTTTGGTGAACTCAGTAAAAAGTGTGCCTGTTAGCTAACCTTTGTCATTTAGTAAGGATAGTGTCAGCAAGTGTAAAAAAGAAATCTGAGTGCTTCTACCTTTGATAAATCAATGCTGCAAAATCATAGCTCTCAGCTGTGCAGATTTTCAAATATTGCCCAGATTTTTGCCTAATATTTTTGGTTTGTTCCTCATAAAATTTATGGTGGCAAACCGTTGAATATTGAATTCACTAAATAATGATAAACATTTGAGTTTCAGACTTTATATCCTTCAGAAAGTGTGTGCTGAGACATTTAACACAGATGCTGTTATTCTGGCAACTTTTTAAGATTATAAGAACAATATTTAAAATCTGTTTCAATTTTTGGACATCCCCCCTATTATTTTTGGATTTGTCCAGATTCCATGCACTAAGAGGTTGAGAGGTATATTTCAGAATAGACATAATATTATGCCTAGGAAGGTAATCAATGACCTGACTATAAGGTGAACTTTGTTAACATAATGCTTTCGGTATTAGTTCCTGTTTTCAGGGAGCTTACCACAACGTGGCAGAAAAGTGATTTTCTTGTAAACAAATCTATGTTTAGATTTAGTTCATGTAGGAATGAGAACAACAATCTCTTACTTCCACTTCTTTGGGAAGACTTGTGGGGTAAGTAAAATTCAGAAGAGGTGCCTAACTTGAGGAGCAGCGCTGTTAAACTATGGACAGAGTCTGCTAGCATATGATCACTCATGATTTGAAAGGATTTCAGTAAGATTACATGTCTTTTTTTTTAATTCTGAAAAAAAAGAAAAGAGGCATGTTAAGCTCCAAGGGAATGCATAGTGAAAGTTGTTATTAGGATGATTCTGTAAAAATCTGGCAAATTCCTTTGCTATATTGTTAGGCGAAAAGGATAGGAAAGGTTTATTTTTATTTATTTTATTTTTCCTATTCTTGTCCAGAATAGTCTTGCTGGGCCAGTGAATTCTTTTCAGTGAAGACCTGAAGTGGTATTTACATTACTAGGAGAAATTTGGCCAGCACATCAGAGAACTTCCCATACTCTTTCTGATAGGTGGCATGTGCCTTCCTCATCTACCTGAGCTGCCACCAACTTAAGCAGATGAGAACTTCCTTATACTTTCTGAGGAGTGTCATGGGTTTCTTTACAAACACCTGAGCTGCCACCAACTCAAGCAGTTGAGGCCTCAGTTTAACATCTCATCTGAATGACAGCACACTCGTGAGTGCATCACTCCCTGCACTACATTGTCAGAAATCCAAACAAGCTGGACTAGGAATAAAACTAACAGCATTTTGGTCTTCTAGCACCAAAGCCAAGCGTGCTACTTGTTGCTCCACTGACACTGCTATTTATTAAGTTTTGATTGCCTAGCAAGGTGGTTGACTTCTTTCTAGACTTTCCTAGAGATTAAAAATGTTGAGGTCACACATGTATATCGCTTTTTAGTAATTGGAAGTTTATAAATGTTGAGTTCGCACATGTATATTGCTTTTAGTAACTGGATATTAATCATATAGGATTTTGTATGTATGATTACCCTTAGTGTATTCGCAAGCCTTCCCTTTATTTCAGGCAAAATCACATAGTCATACTAAAGAGAGTAGAATGCCAGGGCACTTCTATGGGCAAGGCTTGTAAAGGTCCCAGGGCTATTAGCCTAGTACACATCTATGAACCTATGAACAAGTTAATCAAGCAATTCTCTCATGTAACAACAAACTGGACATGAAACAGGTAGTCAGCACACACACACACACACACACACACACACACACACACACACACACACACACACACACACACACACACACACACACATCACCTCTTACACAAAACAAGGTCACAACACAAAAACCCACGTACGTGGAGGTACTGAATAGAAGCCTACCAAAAGATTAGAGACTAGCAAGGTGGTTAACTTCTTTCTAGACTTTCCTAGAGATTAAAAATGTTGAGATCACACATGCATATTGCTTTTAGTAATTGGATATTGATTATATAGGATTTTATATGTGTATTGGTAAGCCTCCCCTTTATTTCAGGCAAAATCACATAGTCGTACTAAAGAGAGTAGTTCACAAGTTAATCAATTCTCTCATGCAACAACAAACTGGGAATGAAACAGGTTGTCAGCACACACACACACACACACACACACACACACACACACACACACACACACACACACACACACACACACACACACACACACACATCACTCTTACACAAAATAAGGTCACAACACAAAAACCCATGTACATGGAGGTACTGAATAGAAGCCTACCAAAAGATCAGAGACTTCCCAAGCTCAAACCACTTGCAAACACACTGCAAATCAACTATAATTCACTATACATAGCAACAACAAACACCAGTGTTTCAGCAAATAAGCCCATAAAGCAAAATACCTTAAACCAAATGTCTTGGTCATAGGTGACTCCATAGTGTGACACACAAATGTCCCCCCTCATCAGACTGGACAAAGAGAAAATTGCTGTCTGCTGCTTGTCACGTGTCAGGACCAATCAAATCACACATGCACTGAAGTCAATCAACAACAATTACCATTATGAATCTGTCATAGTACATGTTGGGATGAATGACTTGAGACATACTTCTCTGGACTATATGAAGGGAGATGTGACTGAACTTTCAGATTATGTTTCCCATGCAGGTATGTCCCTAGCCCTAAGCAGCATTCTACCTTCACCCAGGATGATGCCACAATATTGACAAAAATGATTGACTTCAGCAATTGGCTTAGCTTCTGGTATAAATCCAGGGGGATCCAATATCTGTCAGTCTGGGAAGACATGGCTGATGGACCACACTGCTTTGCCAACGATGGTCTTCACCTGTTTCCTGTAGACTTTCAGATATGGGAAAAGGCACTTACCTCCCCATAGTGCCATCTTTTAGGCAATGTCAAAACAGCAAAATTTCCAATGTAAAAAGAAAAATCCACTCAAGACAAACTCAGTTATGCTGCTTAATGTTAGGAGCCTAAACAGGAAACTGCATGCCCTGGAATCACTCTTCACCTTGGAAGATGCTGACATTTGTGCAGTCACTGAGATGTGGTTCAACACCACAGAAAGTACCCTAGCTGTGCAAGGCTGCAATGCCTTCCACATGCTTAGACCCCAAAATGAGAGTTTAAGAACCAAAGGTGGAGGTGTATCCATTCTCATTAAAGCCATATACACCTCAGGACTAGTTAAACAGTATGACTGTCTTGGGCTACTACAGGTCTAGCTAGCTATAGGTAAAAAATCCTACCACATCATTGCTAGCTACAGGTCCCACACCATGAAGCAAGAGAAGCACACCACCTACATGGACTTACTAGAGTCATTCACTATACAGCCAAACACTTTGGTCATAGGAGATTTCAACTATCCTTCCATTGACTGGGCAACATACACAAGCACAGACATGCTCATCCTGGGGTTCCTGGGCTTTGTCAGTACGAATGCCCTGGAACAGCTAGTCTGCACTCCTACAAGGGGCTCAAATGTCCTAGACTCAGTAGTCACCAACATGGGGGGCCACTGCCCTACCCCCTGTGAGTTGCCCTCCCTGGTAAGGTCATACCATAAATCTGTCTCATTCGAAGTAATGATCAGACCTGACACGCCTACAGGAGCAAAAAAATAGAAAATTTTATCCAAAGCAAACTACAGCCTAATAGATGATGGTATAAGCATGTCATCCTCCCTGCTAACACAGCCAACAATGACTCCTACACAGAGAAGTACACAAATGCCCTGTATAACCAACTAAACAACTGTATAGACTCGGCTGTACCTTCAAAACAAGGTATTCCCAAAAAAAACAGGCCACCCTGCTGGACCTCAAGTAGAAATAGGTTATATAACAAAAGCTAGAAACTGATATTTAAGAACAAGAGGTAACTTACTCAGCAAAAGAAGAATACCCCCACAGCTTGAACAAGCAAATCAGATATCTTGTAAAGTCCTCTAAAGCCAGTTATGAAGCTAAATTAGCATCCCTAGCTAAGGATAATCATAAGGCATTCTTTAGCTACATCCAAAATCTAAAACAGCACACCCAACTATGTGCCAAACTTATAGTGGATGGCATCTCTCATACCGAACCTGATGAAATTGCCAACCTGCTAGCTGACAGATTTGGTGCAAACTTCACCCCCTATCCCCACAGCCATACCCCAAAGCATACTTGACATCAGTCCTCTACCTAGTATCTCCAAAGAACAGGTCATATCTGGGCTCTCCAAGGACAAAAACATGGCCTCTATGGGATCAGATAATATCCCAGGCTGCTTACTAAACAATCTAAAACTAAACCTAGTGGAATCACTTGGCATCCTCTTTAACCTCAGTCTGAGCACTGCCTTTGTTCCAGCAGAGTGGAGAACAGCAACAGTAATCCCCTTGCACAAAGGGGGGGTCCATCAACTGACCCTAGGAACTATAGACCCATAAGCCTAATCAGCCTTATCTGCAAGGCCATGGAAAGAATCATCACAGACTTTATCAACAAGAACATAGGCAACCTTCGAACTCTTGACCTGACCCAGTTTGGTTTCACTAAGGGTTGATCATGCTTATTGAGCCTGGTGGACTTCTTTCAGAATGTCGCCAAAGCCCTGGATGAAAGCAAAATAGGACATACTACCCATCATGACTTAGCCAAAGCTTTTGATGCAATCCACCACTCAGGTAACACTGAGAAACTCTCCCAGCTGGAGATTAACCCATACATCACTAGATGGGTGGTCTACTGGCTCACTGACATAACGCATACTGTCAAAGTTGGAGATTCCACCACAACCAGTAGTTACCAGTGGTGTACCACAAGGATCTCTACTGGGCTCTTTACTGTTTGGAATCCGTTTCTCGGAAGTCCAGGTGAAAGTAGATGGCCTGTGGCTTACCAAGCTTGCTGATGATTGCAAACTGGGTGCAATCACTGAGTTCACAAACAATGTTAAATTACAAAAGGGGCTAACACAGACAAATGATTGGTGCTGAAGCCACAGACTAAAATTAAATGCAAAAAAGTGCATTATTATCCCCTTTGACAAAGAGGAAGTCCATGCAAATTGCAATATTGACAGAACCCCCTAAGCTCAAACAAAGTGGTGTGAGATTTAGGAACACAGGTTGATAGCAATCTAAACTTCAATCACCATGTGTCCACAGTGGCAAGGAAAGCCTTCTACATTGTGCATCTCATAATTAAGGGCCTCACATCCAAGACTAAGGATGTTATAACTCCTCTGTACTATACCCTCATCAGACCACTAATAAAGTACAATGCTCCCTTTTGCAAGTACCTCACCAGTAACCTGCAGCAGCTGGAGAGACCACAGGGCCAATAAAACATGACCAACGTGGAAAGACTGAAAGCCCTGTCACTGTACTCTGTATCTTAAAGACTGCTGACAGGTGACTTGTGCCTGGCCTACAGACCAGTCTCTGACCCTGCCCTAAAGGAAATGTACATCTGCGAATCAAATGGGACAAGAGTCACTCGCTCCAGGGATCGCAACTGTAGAAAAGAGCATGTGTTTTAATTTTAAGAAACATTTCAAAGTGTAGGCACGTGTATATAAATAGTGAACACGTACAGGCATCAGTGCCATTTTGAGAGAACAGCCAGAGTGTTAACATGTATAAGTGTAGCAGTATGTTTATAGGTTTATTTAATTTTAAGTTACCAAGCCTCAATCCTGATGTGTTTGCATATAATAAAGTTGCCTGAACCAAACCCACAACTGTTCGTCTGTTTTATCCTAACCAGATGAGCGACATGGTGTCAGAACCAGGATTAAGAGTGCAACTTCTTCAAGCCATGAGGTACAGAGTTGACGGTGAAGGTATATTGAACAGTTTGGGTGATACAGTTCTCAAACTATTAAAAAGGGCCAGAAATGAACTTAAGGTAACCAAAACTTACACAAATGATTTATTTTGCAAAGAAAATGATGTGGAGCATTTGTAAGGCCCAAAACACATTATTAATCAAACGAGTAGTACAAAACATATAATCAAACAAGTGTGGAAAGTGCCTAAAAGTAACTAATAACCAAACTGTAGGCACCAGACACCAACCGTTCACGTCACAGAGCCTTTATTGAAGCACAAAAGTGACCAATTTAGTACACTCATCTGATGAAGTTATAAGACAAAAACATGGAACAGTGTTTGTATAGCGTTTATGTATAGCGACTGAATCCACAGGAAGAGGGGTATGAAAAAGAATTTGATGAACTTAGGAAAAGGTTTATAGAGAGAAAGTATAGCCATTCTGAAGTCAGAAAAATGTTCACTGAGGTTAAACCTATGAGGACTACTAGAGCGTCTCCATACTTCTCTGATTTCTGCTATTTTGCCAATGCTACAACAGACAAACACAATGATTATTTGAAGGTGCCCATGTTTTTTACCTTGGATACACCTTTAATCAAACGGGTAATTCAACGACATTGGGGGACTCTCCTTTTAGATGAAAGCATAAGTAAAATAGTAGGTGAAAATCCTAGATTTTTGTTTAAAAATAAGAAAAATTTGAAACAAATACTATGCCATTGGCCACTTAATAGAAACAATAGAGATGATATGCCAACAGATGGAGGAATGAAACCATGTAATAAATGCAAACAATGTGAATATATTGACACGAGGAATGTTTTTTCACATCCATCTTTACATCGTGAATTTACCCTTCAAGTGGTTGCTAACTGCCAGACAGAGTACGTGGTTTATTTAGCTAGATGTGTAATCTGCCAGGCATTTTATATAGGTAAAACAAGTAGGAAACTTCGTGAAAGAATTAGAGAACATGTCTATCATATTCGTACCGGCTATGAAGTGAATGCCTTGGCTAAACACAATATTGCTGTAGGTCCATCACATACATTTAAATTTTCAGTGTTACAGGTTATAAACATGAATATACAGGGTGGGGATTTTGAAAATTACGTTGAGGAATGTGAGCTTAGATGGATCGTGAGATGCAGAGCAGACAAGCTGCCAGGCTTAAATGATAAAATACCTTTAAAACCAATTCTCAAGAACAGGAGACTGAAGGCACTGAAGCTACAGTAGCAAGGAACTTTGCCCCTTTTTTACAATGGCTATTAAGGGTTTTGTGAACATTTGAGATGTCCTAAACTATTCATTGATGTAAAGAAGTACTAATAGCCATGTTTTATAACATTGACATAGCTTGAAGTTATCCTCTATATGCACATTCCTTGGAAGTGTTTGAACTATCACTAGTATGTGTTGACTAATATATGATTTCTATTTGGAGAGCAAAAAGGTTTTATGAATACTAACATCATGAAAACATTACCAATGTGTGCACATATGCGTTATTGATTTTTATCTTAGACGTATTATTTTGTTTGAAACATTGTTATTTGTCTGTGTATTTGCTTGACATTTATTAGTATATGCTTACGCACTGGGCTCCTTGTAGACAGTACACAGGAAAGGGACTGTGTATGTCTTCTATCGTACTTTAACATCTTCAAATATTTACTAATTGTGGAAATATTTGTTATACGAATTTTTATATGAGAATATAATGAATGTTAGTCAATATATTTAATGATTTTAACGATGAGTTTTAGTTTTGTAAGTATGTATCAGTTCGTGATGACGTCAATGTTTAGAAGACCTATCAGTGGATAAGTGACAGTATTTGAATGTCTGTTTTTATCATTACTTGTAAAGTCTAATGAAGCCCAAGTGGTGAAAGCGCTCACTCTAATAAACTGATTTTTACTTTATTTTTTATAATTGCATTGTTGTCTCTACATTATCCGTTAATGTTCTGAACTAAGTTCCATGATTCACAGTATATCTTGGGTCCGTGTATTGCCGTGGTCCGCTCCAGTGAATGTTTGGCATTTTTGGTGTCTTTTACTTTATTTTAAGGATCACAGGAGCGTTTACTCCTTGGTGGTGCTTTTACCTTTTTTGTTTTTCGTTTAAAACTTACACAAATGATTTATTTTGCAAAGAAAATGATATTAATCAAACGAGTAGCACAAAACATATAATCAAACAAGTGTGGAAAGTGCCTAAAAGTAACTAATAACCAAACTGTAGGCACCAGACACCGACCGTTCACTTCACAGAGCCTTTATTGAAGCACAAAAGCGACCAATTTAGTACACTCATCTGATGAAGTTATAAGACAAAAACATGGAACAGTGTTTGTATAGCGTTTATGTGTTGTTGGTCACTTTTGTACTTCAATAAAGGCTCTGTGAAGTGAACGGTTGGTGTCTGGTGCCTACAATTTGGTTATTAGCACAAAACATATTATTAATCAACAAAAGGAACAAAACGCATTATTATTAAACAAAGTGTTTGAAACTACGATATTTGATAAAACTATCAGAAATAGTTATATGAGGTTCAGCATTACCTCCGGTTTGCATAATGAACATGTTTAAAGTAAAATGAGCATAAAAAAGGTATAATGAGCATGATAAGAGGTCAAATGTGCATAACGAGCACAATAAAAGGGCAAAATAAGCTTAGAAAAGCAAGGCAACTGCATGTTTTTTAGTAAACGACCATGTTTTGGAATAAGCTACTATTTCGTATTGACTGAAGCCATTCGAAGCATAACTAGAGTTGTTCGAAGTATCTGAGTGTACAAAGTGTTTGCAGAGTGTGTGCTTTATTACGGTGCAATTATTTCAAAGAGTTTACTGTGTGCAAAGTACAGTTATTTTGCAAGGTACAGTCAAAGTCCAGCCATTTCGAAAAAGTTTCTTGTGCTATGTACATTTATTTGCAGAGTGCTGCCATTTCAAAGTGTTTCTTACACTGTAAAGAGTTATTTCGCAAAATACAGCCATTTTGAAAAGTTCTTGTGGTGTATACAGTTCATTTGCAAAGTGCATTCATTTCAAAATGTTTTTTACTCTGAGTTTCTTGTGCTGCATACAGTTCATTCGCAAAGTACAGTCATTTCAAAGTATTTCTTACACTGATAAAGGGGGTTTCACAAAATACAGTGAT
The DNA here is from genome assembly GCF_019279795.1 of Protopterus annectens. Taxonomy (NCBI): domain Eukaryota; kingdom Metazoa; phylum Chordata; order Ceratodontiformes; family Protopteridae; genus Protopterus; species Protopterus annectens. Next base: position 308,759,184 of record NC_056730.1, read on the forward strand.
TTTAAAGTGCTCTTGTGCTACAGAGACCTATTTGGCAAAGTGCAGTTATTTCAGAGTCTGTTGTGCTTTCAGGCATAATTACAAGCTTTGGTATAAAGTTCTGGCATATATATATATGTGTGCATGTTCATGCATAATTTCAAGCACCTTCACTACTGTGTGTTGATATGGCAGAGGCATTTTGCAGACCCAGCCCACTTGTGTTTGATCATAATACTGCAGAGAACTGGATACTGAGCAGGAATACAGCATTTTCATACAAGCAGATTTTTCTGACAAAGATGCATGCACGAGGGCATTTATTTTGTTTAACGTAGCAGGGTCAGAAGCCATTGAAAGACAGCATTCATTTGTGTATGCCCCAGCAGTATATGCAGGAGTGGAAGAAAACTGCCATATTGTTGTACCGGCTGAATCAAGAGAGGACCATGACTGCTTGAAACGTAAATTTAGAGAAATGTACAACCTTCAGACAAATGTTACATTAGAGAGGTACCTATTTTATACAAGCGACAAAAAGTCAGGAGAAACTTCTGCAGCTTATATCACTGACTTGAGAAATAAAGCTAGAACGTGCAGTTTGGTGATTTGAAAGATGAGTTAATAAAGGACAGGCTTGTGTGTGGTGTTAATAATGCTGCAGTGAGAAAGATTTTGCTTCATGACAGTGATTTAATATTGAACAAAGCTACAGAGATTTGTCAAATCCATGAGCTCACAGAAAGGCACACAAGTATGCCTGCAAGTGGTAAGAGCATGGTTTCAGCAACCTCTAGAGCAAGCGTAGACAGCATAGCAGCACACGGCTAGCAGAAGCAGGCCTAACTGCATGGCAGCTGCAGGTTTTCAATGGAGGACCTGTAACTTTCCAGCAAGTTCTAGGATTAGCTCAGCTAAACGGGCATGCTCAGTGCAGTATAAGGGTGAGTCAGCAAAACCCAGGTCAAGTCTTATTGTTAACTGTCATAATTGTGGTGCCAATCAGGAGTCTAAAAGAGAGAAGTGCTTAGCATTTGGTCAGCAATGCCACAAGTGTAAAAAATGGAACCACTTTCAAAAATTTTGCATATCAAGAAAGCCTAATTCAATTATTAAGAAAGGTCACTCAAAAAAAGCAAGCTGATCATGTAAAACACTGCAACCCTACTTTCTATATAGATGGTGTATCAGTGGTCAGTGAAAGGGTTAATGCAGTAGATTTTTTTGGCAAAGAATGAAGTGTTTTGTACTGTCTTGATCAATGGTAAACCCATGGAGCTCAAAGAAGACACTTGTTCAAAGTGTAGTGTAATGTCAGCAGAAACATTTGCTAGAGTGAGAGCTGGTGAATAATTTAATTAGGCTAATTGTGCAAAGCTTTTTGCTTATGGAGGTGAAGAGAGTCAAACCAAAGGCTCAGTAGTGCTTTCACACTATTCGGCTGGGAACATTTATAGCTTGCAATTCTATGTAGTCAGAAGACCTGTGCAGTCATTATTTGGTCTCAGAGAGAGGATAAGAATGAAACTGGTTTATTTTACCAAAGAAGTCCATCATGTAAGCACATGTCCTAGTTCCAGTTTCACTGATGCTATTTTCTCAGAGTATGCTAAAGTTTTCGATGACAAGCTAGGCAAACTTCCAGTTGTGTACTCCATGAAAGTAGACCCAGTGGTCAGTTCAGTGGTCAGACCAGCGAAGGGAGTTCCAATAGCTAGAGGTATTTGAGAAGCAGAGTATAACAGAAACCTCAGGAAAGTTCTGAACAGAGCAAGTGAAGTGAACTTGAAGCTCAATCCTCTGAAATGTAGATTCAGGCTACCAGAAGTTACTTATATAGGTCATTTATTTACCAGTACAGGCTTATGACCAGACTGTTCCATACAAGCAGCCATTCTTGAGATGCCAGTTCCAGACAATGTCCAAGTCCTACAGTGTTTCCTTGGTATGGTTAACTATTTGGGCAAATTTATCCCTGACTTTAGTGAGTTATCAGTGCCTTTAAGAGAGCTGACATACAAAAATGTTGCCTGATCATGGTTGGAACAGTACCAGACAGCATGTGATAACCTCAAACAGCAAATTGCCAATCCACTTACACTGAGATACTATGATGTCCACAAACCAGTAATTCTTTCCTGTAATGCTTCAAAGTTTGGTGTTGGTGCAGTTATTCTTCAAGAGAGCAGACCAGTTGTCTATGCATCTAGAACTCTTACTCAAACTGAAATGCAGTATGCTCAAAAAGAGAAGGAACTTTTGGCAATTGCGTTCGCATGTTCGAAGTTCCATGATTATATTTATGGTCAAACTATCCAAATCGAAACTGATCATCAGCCTCTAGTCACTATTTTAAAAAGGCCTATGCATACAGCTCCAGCAAGACTACAAAGAATGATGTTCAGATTACAAAAATACAACTTCAAAATGGTCTATACAAAAGGCAAACTTCTTTATCTGGCTGATACCTTATCCAGATCATCCAGAAATACCACAGAACAGCTTGATGCAGAGAATTTTGACTTTGTCATCATGAAAGTGTATAATTTTTCTACCATGAGACTTGATGAGCTGAGAGATCATAGAAAGACTGATCCACTTTTGCAGAAGCTCAACCACTTCATCAATGTTGGATGGCCATCAAAGCAATTGTGTGTACTACCAGAAGTGAAACCTTTTTTCCATATAGAGATTTTTTTATTTTATTTATTTATTTTATTTGACATTTGTTAACCGGGTTAGTCTGGCTGGGCAAGATGCCCTTTTTCAGCAGAGACCTGAGGAGAAAAGCTCCAGGTTACATAAAATTTAGCTATTCAGTGAAAAAGAAAAAAAAGGTGAGATGCTGATGGAAGATGGTATCATTTTCAAAGGTCCTAAACTTACTGTTCCTACTTCCTTACAACATGAGTGCATTCCTATTTTGCACTGTGATCACCCAGGTTCCAAAGCTATCAAAAGAAGGGTGAGAGGACTAGTATTTTGGCCTTCTCTGTCAAAAGACATTGATGAAGTGCTTTCATCTTACTCAGTATGCAATAGTACTACACCTCATCTGCCACAAGAACCATTTCAGCTAAGCCAGATTCCTGAACTACCTTGGTCAATAGTAGCCACTGATATATTTGAGTGGAACAATCAGCATTACTTAGTCTTGGTAGACTCTTATTTGAAATGGTTTGAGATCAATTTGCTACCTAACCTAACATCCAGTACTGTTATTACTAGGTTGAAACATCATTTCTTAGTCCATGGTAGTCTACACAAAGTTGTTTCTAACAACGGTACCCAGTTAATCAGTCAATTATGTCAAAAATTTGCAAAAGAGTTGGACTTTATCCATATTACTAGCAGTCTGGAATACCCACAGTCAAAGGACCTGGCTGAATATACAGTACAGAGTGCAAAGCAATTACCAGAGAGGTCAAAGTGTGGCAATGCCAATATCTTCTTGAATTTACTTAATCTCAGAAATATACCCCATGACAACCTACTTGTCTCACCTGCTTGGAGACTTCTATCTAGGCAAACCAGAACAACCTTGCTTATTAGTTCTAGTTTGTTGGTGCCTAATGCTAAAAACACCAGAACAATCAAAGCCCAAATCTTTAAGAAGCATTCCTTTCAGAAGTCCAGCTCTGATAAAATGAGCAGATTTCTTCCTCCCTTGAAAGAAGGAGAGACAGTGAGGATGCAAACGGCGAAAGGCTTTGATCGAATTGATCACGTGAGACGTATATGTACCAAGCTGAGATCTTACCTAGTGGAATCTGAGGGTATAGAATACAGGAGAAACTGCAGACATCTTCTTCTGGTCTCTGAATCAATATTGCAACATCGTACCTGTGATACAGACTCTAGATCTCAAAGCAACTCAGAAAATGTTCATATTGAAGAACGTCTCATTACCTATTCCCATTCCTGATGATGCCCCAGATGTCTCCAGAGTTGAGCATTCCTTGAAGACAGTCCCCGTTGCTAGATACAATTCTAATTTTTATGTTACATGATCAGGTCATATTTCTAGACCTAGTGTAAAATACACAGCAACCTGGACATGATTGCTTTATATGTGTTTAGTTGTGTATGACTGCATGTCAAAGAATTAGTTCTGTATAATTGCATGTCAAAGGATCATTTCTGTGTAATTGCATGTCAATGAATGCTGTCATTTAGTGTATGACCTATTTCTCAAAGAGGGAGGATGTAGAAAAGAGCGTGTGTTGTAACTTTAAGAAGCATTTCCAAGTGTAGGCATGTGCATATAAATAGTGAGCACATGCAGGCAGCAGTGCCATTCTGAGAGAACAGCCAGAGTGTTAACATATATGAGTGCAGTAGTAAGCCTGTTTATAAGTTTATTTAAGTTTAAGTTACCAAGTGTCAATCCTAATGTGTTTGTGTATAATAAATCTGCTTGAATCGAACCCACAACTGTTCGTCTGTTTTATCCTGACCGGACAATCGACAGCAACCTAGCCCTTGACATTACATGCTGGAGAGACAGATATATCTCCCTGAGATTGCAGCTGCTCTGGAATAAACTCCCAATTCATGTGAAGCAGAGCTCCTCAATGACCCTATTCAAGTGTAACTTAGACAGTTGAATGGGAGACCATAAATTCACCTTGGGGGTGGCACCTATGCCCCTCATGCACAGGGGCAGTTGATGCTGATCATAGACTCATTCTGTGGATAACAACTATCTAAACGAGGTCAGTTAGGGTACACGGGCATAACATGGCTAGGATTGTAAAGGCCCTAGGGCCATTAGCCTAGCAACCTCCTATGAACCTATGGACCTATAATTCAATGAAGATGCATATGAAGTCATTTTATTATTGAGATAAAATGATTCCAAAAATGTAGCAAATATGTGGTGTGTATAGAATTTGTGATATTCACTCATAAGGTATTGTAAACATTTCAACACATCTGTAAGCATTTAGGACATACTGGAGCCTGATCAAATCATTGGAGGAGTGGCTGTTGATGTGATAAAAAAATAATAGGAAAGCATTGGCTTTTAATATTGCCAGAAGAAGTTGATGACATAATAGTTGCTAATAAAAGCTAGGCAAATCTAAACAGGATTTATTTTGCTGGATTAGTTTGTAAATTGATCTACTAGTGAATGTGCACCAGAGGAAGAGATTGGCCTGGTAAGTTCTCTGATCATATTGAAAGCTGTTTGGGTATGATTTGAAAGACTTGATGAAATATTGGTTGAAGTCACCTAGAACTGGTAAGAGCTTTTTTTTTTTTATTTAAATTGTTGAGCATATAGACTTCAGGATACCCATGAATATTATTGACTGAGAGACAGTTTGAGGGTTGCACACAACAGCAGCTATTGTATCTAGTGTAAAAGTTTATTGTAGGTCAAATATTATCCAGTTGGATGATACCTCATCTGGTTTGGTGGAAGTTGCATTGACTATCTCAAAGTTAAGGTGCAGTGAAGGAGTGACTGCCCAGGGTCAACATGTTAGGGGGTATGATCAGCATTATACAGAAATATTTCAATTTTTAATTCTATGTTAGTTGTGTGATCACTGTTGTTGAATGGCAATGTCAGAATGTGTTTACATGTATGTGTGTGTGTTTGTGTGTGTACGTGCATGTGTGCGTGTGTGTGTGTGTGCATGTGTGTGCGTGCATGTGTGTGTGTGTGTGTGTGTGTGTGTGTGCATGCGTGTGTGTGTGTGTGTGTGTGTGTGTGTGTGTGTGTGTGTGTGTGTGTGTGTGTGTGTGTGTGTGTGTGTGTGTGTGTTTCGATGTGTGTGGGCGGGTTTGTGTAACTGTGTCTGTGTGCAAAAAATGTAGAAATGACCTTGTATATCTCTTTACTACAGTATCTGTAACTATTATGTAGAAACATATTAGCTATTTGCTTGCAGTTTGTTTTAGGTCTTCATGTTTTTGTTTTTTTTTGGTGAGGGGACACCAGTTGGGGGATTGAGGGATTGCCTCGGGTAGTAATTGACATAGCTACAGCTCTGCAAGTACTAGCATACATTAACCGTCAGATTTTCTCCTGGTCACCATCATCATTGTCAGCCCCCTTTTTCCCATTTTCTACATGGGGTTTGGGTGTTAACTGTTGTCATCTCTCACTATTCACACTTCTGCCTTCTTTGACACTCATACCTGATTGTTGCAGGTCTTCCGTCATACAATCCTTCCACCACATTTCTGGATGTGCTTGTTTCTCCCTGCCTTCTTCCTGTCTGCCCCAAATCTTCTTCACTAGATCGTCTTCTGTTTTTCTACACCTCTGGCTGAACCACTGTAATCTGCTCTCTTTGACTTTTACTGCTACTGAATCTACTTTGGCTTCTGCTCTTATGTCCTCATTTCTTCATCTGTCCCAAAGTGTGCATCCTACCACCTGTCTCAGGCACTTCATTGCCATTGCCCCAAGCTTCCTTAACTGCTCTGCCTTTACTGCCCAAGTTTCTGAGCCATACAGTAGTACTGGTTGCACCACTGTTTTACACATATTACTTTTCAAGTTCTTTGGCATTCATCTGTCATATATTATACCTGATACTTTGTGCCAGTTGGCTACAGCCCCTCTGATTCTGGCTTTGATTTCCTCATTCAAACTTCCCTTCCTTCTCTTCAGTAACCTTCCCCCGACACTTGTAGCTGTTAAGCTGTTCCACTATTTTCTCTTCTATCTCATATCTTAACTTCTTATTTCCATTTGCTGCCATTACTACTGTCTTCCCTGTATTCTGTTTCATCCCATGTGCCTTCAATTTTGCATTCCATTCCCCTGTCCTTTGCTGAATTTCTTGCTCAGAGTCTGCCTGTAATGCCACATTGTCTGCATACAGCAACTTTGTTGATTTCTTCCCTCCAACCTGTTTACTAATGTAGTCACCACTAATGTCACCAGTATGAACAGCATTGGGCTCAAAGCTGAAGCCTGATGCACACCCACTCTTACTGAGAACCCTTCTGTGAGACTGAACACTGTTTGTACTTCAGTCATTGGGTCCTTAAGCATAGCTTGCACTAATTCTACCAATGTTTCTGGGATGGTGAACCACCACAGGACTGGCCAAATCAACTTTTTTTGGGACATTGTCATATGCTTTTTCCAAGTCTAGGAATGCCCAGTTAGACTCTTTCCTGATTTCTAACTTCTTCTCAACTATCTATGTCACTGCAAACATAAGGTCAGTTATGCTGCATACTGATCTGAATCTGAACTGCTCATCTCCCATTTTACTTTCTGATACTCTGTGTATTCATTTATTAATCACCCTCTCCAAAACTTTCATGCAGTTTGACAGGAGTTTGATACCTCTGTACTGACCACAGTTGTGAATGTCCCCTTTGTTCTTGAACACTGGCACTAGTATGCCAATTCGCCAGTCATCGTAGATACATTGTTCTCTGCACCTGTTATGAGTATCTTCAGAGCCATTTGTCTCCTGTCTTACCCAGCATCGTTATAATATGTGCTGTGACCTCATCAGAGCCTGCTGTTTTCCTGACTTTATTTCCCTTAGTGTTGTTCATACTTCTCCTAGGGTGGGCTCCTCCTTTTCTCTCATTGTAGGCTGTGTCTGGGGCAATACAGCTTCTGTAGGGTTTTCGTCATTCAGAAGCTGCTGAAAATACTGCTTCCATCTACCTTTGAATGTCCTGAGGACTCATGAGCAGGTTGTTGCAGGCATCCTTTATGAAGAGTGTCTGACTATCTTCTTTATCTTTGTCTTTGCATTGCAACCTGATATAATTTCTTTGTACCATCTACCGAGTTACTTTCCATAAGCTGGCAAAGTGGTTGTAATGCCTTGTTCTTTGCTATTGCAACTCCTTTCTTAGCCTCTCCATTAACCAACCAGTATTCCTTCCTATCCTGCTCTGTCTTTTCTATCTCCCTCTTTTTCTGCATCTTTTTCTTCTATGACTTAATGGACTTCTGGATTACACCACCAAATTTACTTAAGTACCTTATTTCCATACCTGGCTTGGCTGCTTATCAGTTCTTTAGTCCACACACATGCTATTTTGAAGTGTTACCATTCTTCTTCAACTCCATTTCCTCTTCTTCTTCTTGAGATGCTAGACCCCTGAGTAATTCCATGAACTGCTATGCTTTTTCTCTGGACAACTTTCAGGTCTTCAGCCTAGTCCCTGTTGATCTTAGAGCCTTTTCTGACCACTGCTTGCAGCTGATTCTGGCAACTAGTGGTTTATGCTGTGAGCTGACTGTTTCACTCTGGATCACTTTGCAATCACCAATTCTCCTCTAGTGATCTTTCCTCACTATGAGGAAGTTTACCTGAGTTGCATGTTGGTCACTCTTGTATGTGATCTTGTGACTCTCTATCTCTCTTTCTGAAGCATGTGTTGGCTACTATCAAGCCATTTTCCATACAGAAGTCTAGACTGGCTTGTCCTTCTTTATTCCTGTTGCCCCACACATGTGGACCCAGCCAGTTCTCATATCCTGTTCTGTCTGTCTCGATTTGGATTGACAGGCTCGTAATACAATTTCTAACTAGATAGTCATAGTACACATGGTGTTAGTTGAAAAGCAAAAAAAAATAGTTGTCTTAGGAAAAGCATAAAAGACTATCAATAATGTAAATAAAGGATACTTACTTTAGTCCTAATTGTGTCCTGGACAAGGCCTCAAGGCAAAAATGATAATAAAAAGATGTAATAGTACACAAGGCACATTTAAAATGATATTTCAAGTTAAGGGATGAAGGAAGATGTGGCAATAACATTATTGATAACATTGATTCAGATTACCTACTCAAGGTCATTTTCTTCTTCCAGACTACAGCACAGACACAGGTAGAAGTAGGCCCAAACCACTAATTACCAGGTGTCACAGTGAGATTGCACAGCAAGCACTTGTCTTATGGGTTCAGACAGCATAAGGTTTAGGCTACTAGTTGATCACTTTATAAAATGAACATTTAAAAGACTCATGTATGTCAGATACATTGTTCAATTTGTAGAAAGAACTAAAGTTATTTTATTTTAATAATGAGGCTAAAAATATTCAAGCTGAGGTAGTAATGAGGTAGTTATAAATAACATGATTATTAAAACTGGTAAATACACACTGAAGATAATAGATGATGCAATTCATACATAACATTGCTAATGCTAGCTTAAACAAAATATATACCTGGTGCCTCATTACAAAGGCCCAGATACCTACGTATGTTGAACTAATAAAGGGGCAGAAGATATGCAGTGACTCATTTATTTATTTATATTTGTTTACCAGGAGAGTCTGACTAGGTCATAAATGATTACTTTTCAGCAGAGGCCCAGGGAGAAAAGTTCCATCATACTTACATACATAAAGTAAATACTCTGATTTGCATAGACTTGATTATAATGCATTTTAAAAGAAGTAGAAAAAAAAAAGTTATTGTGTAATATTTAGTTTGCAATAATCATGCTACAATAATAAACAGAAGACATTACACTGATTCTGTTCTAAAAGTAAGCAGTTGGATCAATGCAGAAGAAAATGTGGACCAATTAAGTTTAAATATCTAACAATTCTTCTTAAAGCAACTAAAAGACAAGTAGGAATAAGATAGAGACAGAATGGAATTGCATTTTATGCTTATGAAGAAAAGATCCTATAAGTAAATGTGTTTAGGCAAGGGATTTAAAGGAAGGGTTGTGAGACTCAAGGAAAGGTTAATGTGAATAGTGAGAGAATAATTCTACTGCTTAAGGTGGAAAGACATGAGCTTGATGGGAAGAGTTAGAGTAGCTAATGATAGGTAACTTGGGGATTGGAAAGCCTTACCTGTGTGTCTAAATAACAATTACAACTTAATAATATGAGTAGTGAAAAGACAGCAGATAACCAGAGTCTCAAATCAGAGTATTTACTTCATGTATGTAACGGCTTCTCTCTACTTATCTCAGGCCTGACCAGAATTAACAAAAGCAACAATAAAGACTCCATTTTGGACTGGATACTTACTAATACTCCCCAACAAACCTACTGTTCAGGCACCCTACCAGATGATCTAAGCGACCACATGTTAACCTATATTATAAGAAAAAAATCTAGCAGCACTTTTCCTACCTCTTTCCGTACATTATGCTCAAAAATAAAATTTAACTCAGAACTCTTTCTCACACAACTACATCACTGTAACTGGACTCCTCTAAAGTCACTACCGCTCAATGATGCTGTACAATACTTCAACTCCACATTCTTATCTATTTTAGATCAGCATGCACCCATATGCAAGATTAGAATCAAAACCAAACTCGCCCCCTGGATAAGCAGCAACACTAGATAACTAATCATAACCAGAAACAAAAACTGGGCAAAATGGCGTACTTCCAAAAAACAAGCTGACCATCAAACCTTTCGTGAATGTTGGAACAAAACAAAAAAAGCCATACTATTTGATACACAGAACTACTACCTTTATCTACAACAAATATCCAATAAGGAACCTAAAAAATTCTGGACCACCATTAATAATCTACTATCCCCAGGCCAATCAATCACACCCAACCCACATGACTCTAACCCTGATAACCCTATACAAATAGCTAATACATTTAACTCCTACTTGACAAATACTATACAAAACATGGCTAGTCACCTATCTCCTGACACCTCAAATCTACATTCCTTCTCTGTTAATACACCACCCTCATTTCACTTCCATCCCATCCCTACATCATATATTTCTTCACTACTACAAAAACTAAAACCCTCCTCACCCTCTGAAGACAAACTCCCTGCTGTGTTTCTGCAAATAGGAGCCAAAGCTGTAGCTTATCCGATCTCTATTTTGATAAATAGATCCATCAATGAAAGAAATGTCCCTGATATCTGGAAAATATCCCACATCATCCCACTACACAAAGGGGGAAACTCTATTGATCTATCTAACTATCGTCCCATTGCTTTATTATCCCCTATTACCAAAATCTCAACTCCTAAATCATCTTCTCCAAAACAACCTACTTGCTAGCTGTCAACATGGCTTCAGACCTTCCCACAGCACCACCACTGCTCTGCTCTCCTTCACAAACACCATTAACATTAACCACAACTTAAACAATCTTTCTTCTGCACTATTCATTGACCAATCTAAAGCCTTTGACATGGTAAATCACAAAATGCTCCTCCACATTCTCAATTCTCTATCACTGGATCCTAACAGCTTAACTTGGTTTCAATCTTACCTCGAAAACCGTCAACAAGCAGTAGTCTGGAAAAACTCAATATCTGACCACCTTCCTATTTCCCTAGGTGTCCCACAAGGCTCCATCTTAGGTCCACTTCTTTTTTCCATCTTTATCAATGACCTTCAATCAGCTATCCCATTTTCTAACTGTATTCAATATGCAAATGACTCCACTATTATCTGCACAGCTACCTCTCATGCGGAACTTCAGTCTCTTACACAAAAAGCCTTTAACACAGTTGAACATTGGTTTTCCCAACGCTGCCTCCTACTCAACCCTAAGAAAACAAAACTTCTACTCTTCTCCCCAACACGTAACCAAATCCCCCCACATTTCTTGATCACTTCGAACAACAATACTAGTATTTCCCCTGAAACCACCACAAAACTACTAGGAATTACAATAGATAATAAACTCAATTTTGAGACTCACATTAACTCTACTATAAAAAGTGTGAACAAAAAAATAGGAATCCTATATAGAATTAAACCATTTCTTACCCCATCTACTAGAATTACCCCAGCTAAGACCCATCTAATCTCTACTTTACTCTATGTATGTCCTATTTATACCAACCTGTCAAAAAAAACCTTTAATAAACTAGTTATATCCTACAACAACATTGCTAGATTTGCTACCGGATCTCTTTTTAGAACCCACCACTGCATTAATCTAAGACAACTTGGCTGGCTCGAACTTCCTAATCAGATTAAACTTCAACAACTACTAATAGCTCACAAAACCCTGTACCTACCCACCAGATCCCCAATACTCACCAGCCTCATTACCCCTTATTATAACCTGAAACATCTACGCTCCTCTAACAAACTTCTGATCAACATTACTACACCTAATAACTCTGCAGGAGATGGCTTATTCTCCAACTCAGTTGGGAAACACTGGAACAAATTAGCCGCTGATATCACATCCCTGACTTCTCTTCCTATTTTCAAGAAGAATCTCAAATTGTACCTTAATAAAAAATGGCTCTGCCCCTGTATTAACCCTGACTAGCTTGCTCTCCTGTCTCCTATCACCTTTTCCCTCTCCCCTTTCTCTACCCAATAACCCAATAAATGTTTTCTAAAGTTCCACAGCTACTCCTTAAGACAGGGAACTTACCCTTTGAACAAGTACTCAAAAGCTTCTTTTCTTTCCTCTCTTCTTAGGTGTATGTTTTCCCTCCCCTTCATAAAAGTAACTTTTTTAGCCTTATGAAAATAATCTAATCCTCTACTCATCCTATTATATCTCCGATACCTTTTCTATCTTTACCCCACCTCTTTCTCACTTTATCCTTCTTTTATTCTAAGCTACCTTTAAAATATTGTTATTCTGCTCATCTAAAAAAAAAAAAAAAAAATGTATATATTTTATCTTTTTTAGTTTTTTTCTGTTTACTGATTTGACTGTCTTAACTTTTATGTAGACTTATTTTTTTACTATGTATTAAAACTTGGAGCTTTTCTCCCCAGGCCTCTACTGAAAATGGACATATATCCAGTTAGACTAGCCCGGTCAACAAATGTAAAATAAATAAAATAAATAAAAATAACAGGGTTGAAGGTACTGCATAGTAATAGATAGGAGATGTATCGAGGATAAGGGAGAAGTAGAACAGAGTTAGGTAAGGTGTTAGAGACACTATATAAAGTAGTTGTAAAGAGGGTTTACGGTTATAGAAGAAGGGGTGAGGATAGTGAGGAGAAGGGGAGAGAGTTGCACATGAATGTAGTGTGATAGAACTAAAACAAATACCTAAGCTGGGATGATTAAGTGGAAGCAATTTGGTTAGAGTAATTTTAGTTACATTAAGTGGGTCAGTGTTGGAAGTTAGATTGATTTAACCCGAGGAGGTAGTGTAAGAGCAGATCTGGGAGTTAAGTAGATGGTCTTTAAATTTGCCTTTGAAACATTAAGGAGACGATATAAGATGCATAGCAGTGGGTATTGAATTCCACAGCTTTGAAACATTAGTGGAATATCGGGAATTGCCAAAAGAGTTATGTGATTTTGTTACAAGGACTTGTTTTTGGACTGTAGTTGGAAAAGGTCTTATAGGAGAATACCAATGGAGGACAGGGTTAAGTGAGGGGCATTTACTGGAAAAGAAGACTATGTTATGGACCAGTTTTGAATATCATATGAGAATTCTAGTAAGTCTGGTTGTTTGTTGCTTAAACAGTTGATGAGTGGAGTTGGGCATTTTGGTGGCAAATTTTGCAGTTTTGTTGCAGCATTGTTCTAATTTACATATTCATGATATGTTATCATTTGCAAGGATGGGAGAGGCATACAATAAAGCTGAGAGGAGATAGGATCATGCAGTAGATTTATAAGAATGTGCAGTCAGGGATTCAGAAGCTTTGTAAAATGATCTAATTTATGAGTGTTCTTTACTACATTAAGTCCAAAACAGTAGTGTCTAGAGGAAAAAAAAGGTTGGTAATAGAGTGTTGAACCTAGTGAGACATAGTGCATGCTGTAAAAGAGCTGACTGGGGATGTCAGATGATAAGTGCATTTTCAGCCAGAGTAATACTGATAATAAATGGCATTATTACAGATTGTAGATAATATGTACAAAAAAAAAAAAAGAATGACTGCACAAAAGTATGGCTACACAAGTGAATAAACACAGAAAGGAATAATTGAATAAATAGATAAAGTATAAAAAGCTGTGCAGTACAACACCTGACAGTTGTAATATTTACTTGTTGTTGTGTCTTTCGGCTTTTTCCGGTTAGGAGTCGCCACAGCGGAACTCCGGTCCGCTAATGATTGGCAGTAGATTTTTACGTGCCGAGTTGCCAGCCCTGACGCACAACCTTCAATGAAGGTATGCCCATTCACGCATGTCTCCACACAGAAGACGCTTTAGCTGAGAATCGAACAGGACAATGTCTTACTGTGAGGTGACAACGCTACCGCAGCACCACCACCGCATGTTTGTATTACATATGGCCCTATGTCTAGTTCAGGAATGCATGGATATGTAGCCAAACGGTGAACAGGGAAAACAGTAAAATAAACAGAATGTAAATTCATGTTTCAAACTCTCTATAGAGAAAGCAGATCAAAAAGCTACCCAGGTTACCAAGCAGCTTAAAGTCTCCAATCATACTGTAAACATTAGGACACTAATAACAGATTACCGAGAGCCTGGCAAGAGGTGAGCACTGGACCTTGGGTGGGGGAAATATGATACAGTTGATAACTACTACATGCTGACCTTTATGTCATCATTGTTCATGTAAATTTATTTATTTATTTTACATTTGTTAACTGGGGATGTCTGACTGAGCCGAAAAGGCCCTTTTTCAGCAGAGGCCCAGGGAGAAAAGCTCCACAAAGAAAAATGACAGACACATTTAGTTATTTAGACATGATCAGTATACACACAAATTACAAGAGACATGTTTTTACAGTGGTATGCGGCACATAAACAGTTACAGTGGAGAGAACAAACAAAAAAATATTAATTTTAAAAATAAAGGTAATTAATAGATTTGTGGTGTACAGCTGAAATTTGGAACATAGGTAGAATACATACATAGTATACAGGTACAGTATATACATTGTAGATTAGCCAGTGTTTGTGAGTAAGATTGAAAACTATTATCAAGTACTCTAGATTTAGTATGTATACATTATCTGCTTTCACTAGCCTGGGGAGAAATCATGGCCCTGCCAACTTTGCTTGAGATGTTGCCTGATGAGGTCTTTAAAGAAGGCTTTGGATGGTGTGTTTTGAATGCTAGTAGGGACAGAGTTCCATTTTTTAGCCACTGAACTACTATATAGCGCATCTCCAAAGCTACTGTAGCTGTTGGTGACTTCTAGTAGTAGTTTGCTTGATGATGTAAGAGGCCTTTTGGCTGAGTGATGTTGTACTAGGTTTTTGAGGGCAGGACACTTATTGGGGAGGTAATAGATAGAATGACAGAGGCAGAGCAGATTGTAGGTTAGGAGGTTGGGCAGTTCAAGCCAGTGGAGCTGTCTCAAAGCAATAGTGATGAGTTCTATATGAGCAATTTCCAACAAAGCGGGCAATTCTGTTATAGCAGGCTTCCATTTTGCTTAGTTTAGTTTTGTTGAGATTAGTCAGAATGGGAGATGCATAGAGTAGGGTGGATAGAAGTTGGGAACGAGCAATGGCTGATCTTGTGGTGTTGGTAAGAAATGGTTTGATACGGTAGAGTGACCCCAGTTTGGCATGTACTTTTTTAATAGTTAAGTTGAGATGACTATCAAATTTTAGGTGGGAGTCTATGGTTATTCCCAATAGCTTAGCCTGTGCCACTGGAGCAAGTGGAGTAGCATTTGTGGAGTAGATAGTGAATTGACTGTTAGTGTTTTTGTTAGAACTGGTTATAATCATAAGCTGAGTTTTCTTTGGATTGAGGATAAGTTGGTCTTTGGTAAGGTAGTTTTCACCGTCAGGGAATGCTAGTTGAGTTGTTTGCAGGAGGGTGGGAATGTTTTGTGCAGCACAGATTAAGGTAGTGTCATCTGCATACTGAATGATAGATGCATAATGTGTGGAGGTATGGAGGTAATTTGTGAAGACTGTGAATAGTAGTGGTCCTAAGATAGAACCCTGTGCGACTCCTATAGTTATGGGCAGCTGAGGAGAGAGAAAATGTTCCCATTTCACAGCTTGGTACCTGTCAGTTAAGTAGCTTTGGAACCAGGTAAGAGTGGAATTTGATAGGTGATATTGGTTTAGTTTGTTTAGCAGGATTTGGTGTGAGACTGTGTCAAATGCTTTGGACATATCCAAAAAAAGAGTTGAAACCTGTAGGCCTTCATTTTTTTAGACGGTTTACTGTGCCTGTGAAGCAGAGGAGGGCTGTAGTGGTACTATGGGCAGGTCTGAAACCATGCTGAGTAGGTGACAGGATGTTGCTGTCTAGGAGATAGTTTAGCATCTGGGTATGGATGCATTTTTCTAGGATTATGGCCAGGGGGAGAGTAAAGTAATGGGTCTGTAGTTATTAAGTTCAGTGGAGGTTTAGGTTACTAGAAAGAAAGAAAGAAAGAATATTAGGGATTGGATCAAGTAACAGGCATAAAGTGGGATTGATTAATAAATGAGAGTGTTTACATAACAGAACAGGAATGAGGGGGTATTATACATCACTGAGCAAAGTGAAAAGCATTTTCCAGAATGGGATAATAATCTTAGCTTAGATGGTCATACTCCATACACCTTCAAAGAGTAGGTGTGTTGAAGGAAGTGAGATAGCACTGTATTATAATGCAAAGAGGCAAACATGCAATATTCTAAAGGCCAGAGATGTAATACCAAATAACACCAGAAGGGCAGACCAAGTTGCAAAAGGGAAAAGTAAAGTTATGGATGATTTTGAAAGATATTTGGTTATCCGTGGCTCCGCTACAGGAAAAGATCTCACTGAATGGCATCTGGACATGATTATAAATAGCCATCTATCATAATGGAGTCTCCAGCTGTAGTTACTGAAATTCATGGCAGAAGGTACTTTTTATGAGGGTTGAGTCAAATATTATTGGGCCTACAACACTACCACATGAAACTGGGTAGGACACAGGTAAAAGTAATCACTGGGTAGGTAATCACTAAACTTTAAGATATTTAGAAAGTGAAAGAAAATACTGAAAGGAAGAAGACAGTTGTGTGTGTCTTTTTTGAAGGAAACATTGTGACTTACACATATGGAAGAGTTGACATTTGGGAAAGCAGACAGTAAGACAGCATTTTCCTATACCAGGCAAGAAGTAGGGCTGGTAAGTATATGCAGTTTAGCAAATAAACTGATCTGCATAGACTACGTAATGCTCAAAAGGGATGCATTTATTAGTGCCATTTTAAGATGTTTAATACTATATTTGTAAGGAGTCAGGTGACAGGCAAACTAGAAGCATGTCTGATATACTAACTTGATGATATCCTGATTGGTATTTCAGATTAGATGTTAAAATGAGGTCCCATCTGCTTGAGTTGGTGGTAGCTCAGGTGGACGAAAAAGATCTCATGGCACCTATCAAAAAGAGTAAGGGAAGTTTCCTGATGCCCTGGCCAAATTTCCCCTAGTAAATAGCACATCTGGTCTCCCCTGAGAGGCCACCAGCCTAGTGGGACTAACCTTGGTAATAATAGATAGATAGCTAGATAGCTAGATAGATAGATAGATAGATAGATAGATAGATAGATAGATAGATAGATAGATAGATACCGAATCAAAGCATACTGCTAATATAGTATTCTGTCAGGTAAGACCTGAGAAGACATGAGAATTTAAATACACCTATTCGTTAGGATCACTGCAGATGTTAGAGGCTAACAATGACACTGGTCTGAGTATTGACAAGTTTGACAGTGTTTTAAAGGAAGCACAAACAGAAGAATGTGAGACATGAGATTACTAGGACATTTTGTAATTATTTCCACAATGCTACAATAGAGCACTAGGACAATTTGTTTCCCATCCACTCATCAAAATTTCTCTTGAAGAGAGCCAGTGAGGTGCTCTGCTTGACATGTATTGGAAGTCTATTCCAGAGCATGGGTTGTCTCTGGGTTATGAACCTGTACCTCCAGCATGTTCTGTTGATTGTGGTAAAGAGGTTGAGGTCTCTGGAGGATGTGGTGTGGAGAGATTGGGATTTCTTTAGATGTAGCATTTCTAACAGAGCTGGGTCAGACATGGCTTTGTAAGTCAAGCAGAGATCGCCTCATAGTAGACGATATGAGACAGAGAAGAGCTGGAGTTTTTTTGAGTCTGTCCATGTAGGACATGTGTTTAAGGCCTAGGATCCTCTTTGTGAGGTACTTTTGTGGCCTTTCCAGCTGTTGCATGTGCCTAGTGAGGTACATGCTAAATGGGACATTATACTTGATGATTGGCCTAATGAGGGAAGAGTAGAGAGAGATGATGACCTCTTTCTTCCTGGATGCAAAACCCTTGGCAATGAGATGTGCCACATAGAAGAACTTTCTGACCACAGTGGCAATGTGGTGGTCCAAGGAGAGGTTGCTGTCAACTTGCGTCCCCAGATCTCTTATAACTCCTTCAGTGTTCAGTGGGCTCCCATCGATGTGGTAATCAGTCAGGACTGAGTTTTTCCCAAAGGGGATGATGACGCATTTTTGGCATTAAGTTTAAGGCCATGGTTTTGACACCAGTAATTGCTCTCAGTGAGGCCTTTCTGTAGGATGTCTACATCACTTGGGGAGTTAATAATGGTTCTGTGCTTGTAGTTGTCTGCAAAATTGGTCAGCCATTGTTTGATCCCTGCTTGCTGTTATACTTACAGTTAATCCTTCTCTGGAATGGATGATTTGATATGAGCACATTTAAAAGTCATTCATTGTAAAATATATTGTAGAGATTAGTTTTTCTTATCTATGCCAGGTCAAATCACAGTATCATTTAACACAACTGAAGCGTTACAGTGAGTAATCAGACTTTACCAACATATTTATGTGAGCTATGTTTTTTATCCTATAAATTTGCAACTGAATGTGAATGCCTTTGTTGAAAATTAGTAATGCGGTTACTTCTTAGCAAGGAATGTCTGACCACTAATGAACATTTGGTATTACTCTGCTTTGTTATGAATATTATTTGAGATTCTTGCTTATTACTGTGAAAAAGTGTATAATGCTTGTACTCTTGTAAAAATACTCAAGTATTTAATACCTGATTATTGTTTGCTTAGACTCTCCTGCCTATCTGTGGCACTTGGGCAGCTGTATTTTAATTATAGCATACAAAGAGTTTAGGTCATTTGTTGCTAGAACACTTCTTATTGTAAATAATTGTTTCTGGCTACAGCTGCTGTGCAAGGCTCATGGCAGGTTTTGATTAAATGGCTTCTTCTACTCTGCATCTTGCAGAAAGTTTGTATAAAAGTAGGTAGTGCTGATTGCTGTCATGAAGCATAGGTTGTTCCCAGTAACTGCTTTCTACTATACAGGGTTCTCAAATACTGAGAAGTCATTACAGGTATTTATTTCTCTCCTGCATAACATTCTTTATGCTTAGGATCATGTAATGGTGATCACCTATACAATCTGTAGACATTAATGAACAAATGTTATTCAAGCCTTTTTTTAATTGCTTTTGGTTTCATTTTATTTTTCTCACTCAGCCTCTCTTTCTTCTCCTCTAACTCTTGTTTTCTTGCAGCCAAACTGAAATATATGGTATTATTGTTCCCTTATCTCATCTAGGGTTCTTTTCCTTAAAGAATCACTTAAACCTACCCCAGATTAATTCCGATTTAAAT
This sequence comes from Protopterus annectens, assembly GCF_019279795.1. NCBI lineage: Eukaryota > Metazoa > Chordata > Ceratodontiformes > Protopteridae > Protopterus > Protopterus annectens. Next base: position 308,778,647 of record NC_056730.1, read on the forward strand.
ATGAACGTAAGGACTTCTGTGTACTGCATACCAAGCTCTGCTTTTGTACCTATCTGGATTGTAGTAATAGCTGGATGTCGTACATGAGTGCTCTGTGTTAGACCTAAGTCTTTAGTCTTAGGGAAAGTGCAGCTCACTTTCCTTGCACCTTTATTGTATGGTGCCTTGGAATCCCCCCCATCTCTCTCTTTATATATATATATATATATATATATATATATATATATATATATATATATGGATTCACTTCATAATCTCAAAATACTGAAATCTTGAATTTCAGTTTTCCGAGACCATGAAATCGAATCCTCACAACACCAAAACAGCAAAACCGCGAAATTCAAAACACCTAAAACACAGCACACACCAGACCACCCATATACCATAACACCCACACCACAACATAAACAAACAAAGCAACACACATCCACAAACCTACAACACAAATAAGCAGGGAGGCAAGCCCCCATGCCCCCATGTGTAGGGCTGCGCCCCCCACACCCCCTACTTATATATACTAATTCCAAGATCACACAAACAGTAAACAAAAGCAAACACACACACACACACACACACACACACACACACACACACACACACACACACACACACACACACACACACACACACACATTCTACAGTCCCTCACCCACACATCAAACATATCAGCACACTCACATACACTCAAACGCCCACCCAAAACCCTTACAAAATACTCATTTACCTGACATAACACCTAAATCCACACATCGAACCACACACCATCCACATACAATCCTGGACATTACGTAGCTTAAAGCCATAACCGCGAATTCGAGATATTCTAATTCACGATTATGCACTTTTGCTATTTTCAAATTTCGAAATTTACTATTGTAGTACCATCATTCAAAAATGCCCTACTTATATATACTAACACCGAGATCACACAAACAGTAAACAAAAGCAAACACACACACAGAGTCACACACACACACACACACACACACACACACACACACACACACACACACACACACACACACACACACACACACACACACACACATTCTACAGTCCCGCACACCATCCACATACAATCCCGGACATTACGTAGCGTAAAGCCATAACCGTGACTTCGAGATATTCGAACTGGCAATTATGCACTTTCGCTATTTTCAAATGTCGACATTTCAGTATTTCGAGATTATAAAGTGTTTTATATATGTATATATATATATATATATATATATATATATATATATATATTCTCACACCTGATTGCATCAATTTTTTTTTCTTTCAGGAAGGCACAGCTGTATATAAATTCATCTATACTCTCATGCTTTAACTCTCTTAGCTGCAAATACTGTAACACAGATACCTATTGATCTCTGCATATCTCTCAGCTTCAACTACTTAATTGCTGCTCATTCCTGTTTTTTCTTGACACACTATTTATTGCTTTCTTTCACACGATACAACTAGAGGTGTAGCAAGAGTGAGGCAAGATGTTAACTGTATGTGATCGGAAGTTGCTGATACTATACTATTGTAGTACCATCATTAAAAAATGTTGTATTTGCAGTCATGGTTGAAGCTTTTAATTGTAACTATAGCAAGTCACTTATTACTTTTGTAGCTGTTTGCTACAGTTTTAAGGGAGGGCCAGTTATTTTATTTTATTTTTTGCTTCTCCACTTACAGTTCAGAGAGTACTGGGTGGGACAACCCACTGGGCACTAATTAAGCCAACTACAGCTCTGAATGCAAGTTTACAAATAGTCTCTCATACATCTGACAGCTTATTTAGAAGAAACCTGCTCTGTTCCCAACTTCACCCACCCAATATAATTTCCTGTATAATCACTTTAGCTCTCTAAACTGTCAATCTCCTAGCTCTTTTTACCCACTTCTACCTATTACCAACAATTAAATCATTCTTTCTCTTACATAATACACTCTCTCCCCTTACTACCTTATACCCCTCATACTCAATCCCCCTCCTCATCCAACTTACTCACTTTATACCTACCTAGTCTTACCTTACAGAGCTACTCTCTCGCTCTCTCTCTTTCTCTATCTCTATCTATCTATCTATCTATCTATCTATCTATCTATCTATCTATCTATCTATCTATCTATCTATCTATCTCCCTTACAAACCCCTCTTACATCCAGCCCTTTCTATTTTACTTCTTAAATATATCTCCTTCAGGTATCCCTTCTCCATGATCAATATGGCTTATTCATACTCAATCCTTCTCAACTTCTTCAAACTAATTTCTATTCTAAGCATAGATTACCTGTTAACTTTACTAACTCTCCACTATCCATATTCATCACTTTCACCAAAAAGCCATAACAAACCTAAGCCACTAAAGATACATCCCAATAATTTATTTTCTGTCTTACTCTGCAAATCTAGGCTTAAACTAATGTTATCAGGGAACACCAACCTAAACCATACATACCAGCACCTACAAATTACAACCATAACAATTACCTAGGACTTTATCAATTCATGCAAATAGCCATCTCCACCCAGTACCACCACTACCAGCACTAACCTTTCACCTTCCAATAACACTAGTCTATTACCTACATAAAAAAATTACTTAACCAATCTTAGCCACAGACCAGATCTGCCCACCCACAAATGTTTTAAACTCTCCCACTTGAATTCTCAAATGATGCTAAAAAAATAGACTGCATAGAACAATCTCTGTATGATTCACAGCTGAGTGCTCCTGCAATCTGCAAAACCTGGCCAAAAAACTATTTTTATGTTCTTTTACATAAGTACTGAACAACTATACTATTTCTCTAAATGACAGATCAATTGAGAGAATGGGTGGTGGTGCTATGCTATTTCTCATAAAAAGCCCCAGTATTAACTCCTCCCTAATAGCCAGTAACTGCTCATCAAATGGCACTTGCCCCTGAAATGGACTCTAGCTACTGCCGCAATTAGTTCAAAGGCAGTGGTACAGATTGTAGTTGTATATTTTTCTTATCTCTCTACTGAAGCACTGTTTGAATCAGCTGTTCTGGGCATATGGAAACACTGCACAGTAAACAACACAATAATTCTGGGAGATTTTAGCCAACACTTTTTACTCCACTAAGACCAAAAATAGCAAACTTTACCTCCTGTCATAATTTCACTCAGCACATTTCTATCTTAATAGACCCAATTCTACCATAGACATCACAGTTTTCCCCCCAATATCCTCAGTGATCACCTACCATTCAAGCCTTCTTCTCATTTTGTACTCCTAAAATGTCTGAAAATTTTATTGAAACTAGAAACATTCCTGAATCTCACAAGGGCCTGGTCATTGCAGTCTTAAACTTCACTGAGTGAACTTCACTATAGAGTATAAATGATCCAACTTTAGCTCTCTAATGTGTCGATAACCCTATCAATAAGGTACTATACAAAGAATGCCCAACCACCAAAAAAAGAGCAAAAGGGAAAAGAAATGCCCCTGGTTGAAACCAAATTTGACAAATTTCTAAAAATTTCTAAAAATATGGCAACAAATTATTGGCCCAATGGAAAGCCACATAAAACCCACAATATCTCTTGACTTTTCTATTACTTAGCAAACAATGTAAACTATTAATAAAGTTGGCAAAATCAACCTGCTTATGCAAAAGTCAATTATGTTATGCTGTCCAAGTAAAGCTTTTTTGGAGGGCAATTAAAGACTTCTCATACTTTGAGAATTGCAAAAAATAACCCTCTTATGTCAACACTTGACACTGAAATCCTAGAGGGATCCATATCAAAATCAGTACCCCACTCATTACCCTGCTCATTTCATGAAATTCACCTTGGCAATACATGCCTCATGCATACCTCAACCATATTCCGTGTAATCAACAATCTCCCCCATATCACAATTTCAATAATGATAGCAACCCAGATCCCAGATAACATACAAATGTCTAGCCTTCATACCTTTTCCCACTCATCTCAGTTCAGAGAGTCTCTACTGCAAAAATTCCAACATTTCGTATCAGCTGTCGACTGCCAAAAAAACCCACCTGTGAAGCAGTTTTCACACACAGAAAACTTGACTAGAGAAAACAATCGAAACAGTAATAGGGTTCACCCTGCTTTTCTGAAAGTAGCTGCTAAATCTCTTTACAAAACCATTGCACATATGTTGGTGTCTCCCTTACCACTAGCATATTTCATCCTCAGTTTAAGCACTCACTAATCATCCCCAACCCCAGTCATAAAAAACACAACCTCTGTATGAAAAATTAGTTTATTAATAAATCCTGTGTCATCTAAGCAAGTATGGCCTACTAGCTGACTGACAATATGGTTTCAATAATGGTCACAATATGCTTGCTGCCATTTATACTATCACTGACAGCATGTTTGCCCTCCATGGATGAACAGTCATTAGCAAGTGCCATCTTTATTAATCTTACTTGGGCTTTTAATCATCTGCTTTATTTAACAACCTAATGAACATTGACTTTGGCTACAGCATTGTACAATAGTTAAGAAATTATCTATCTTCTAGAAACTTCAATATCCAGAGGGGCAATGACATCTCAGAAAATGCCTACTTCTCTTCAAGTGTCCCTTAGAGGTCTGTTCTAGGACCCATATTTTCCCTTCATTCATCAATAACATCAACTCAGTAATATCAACATTAGTCTGTATTACTGACATCATGCTTTACAGGGAAGTCCTCTTAACTGCCACTATACAAAATCTTTTCCAAGAAGATTTCAACGACCCATACCTATACCTGTATAATAATCAGCTGACATTAAATCTAAACAGAACTGTGGCAGTGCTCTTTGGTCCCTAGAGACAATAGGCTTATCAAAAGCCACTTTACTTTCACAACTGACAACAATGATCTAATAGCATTGATGAAAAATGCAAATATCTATACCTCTCAACTTCTTAGTGCATGAAATCTGGATAAAGTTTAAAATAATTTGGGGACAAAGGTCCAAAAATAGGAACACATTTTAAATATTGCTCTTACAAACTTAGAAAGTTGCTAGAATAACATGATTTGTGTTAGCATGCATTTTCTGAAATATACGAAGTCTAAAACTGAAATGCATGTCATTATTTAGTGACTTCAAGCCTCAGTGATTTGCCAGAAAAAAAACACAAATTTTATGAGGAACAGACCAAAAATATAAGGCATATATGTATCTAGATCAATCTACTGACTTCACTCTGACTTTTAAGAAACATACAAAAACTATTACTACTGAAGTCACACCTATCTGATACCCTCTTATTCAATATGAAACCTCCTCACCCCACCATTTAGAACGTTTATAACAAAAAATGTCCTGATACTTAGAATAGAGCATGATCTCCCTATGCCTTTTTCACAACCAACACACAGAGACTACAAACCACCATAAACAGAAGTGATAGATTCATTAATCTCTCTTCTAGATTTTAAGATCACTGCCTTTTTCTTTAAAAAGATAACTATTTACCAGTTACCATTACGTCTATTCTTTTGCTTTCAGCCCTCACATTCACCCCACTGAAAAGCAAACTAATAATTAATACCTGTCTGTATGCCACCAACACTCAAGATAACGCAGCAACATTACAAAGCCCAAATTTAGTCTAACAACCTGTGAAAAAAAGCCTTTCAAAAATTGCAACAGCAAACTAGAAATAGCTGTCCACAGAAATTAGAGAACTGTCTCATTATATAAAATTCTGAACTCAGTTAATTATTCACCTAAAAAACAGTCAAAAACATGTTGATCTTTCAGAAATAATGGCTATCTCTAAGTAATCAGTTATTCTCTGCAAATACCCATAGTTTTATCAGTTAAATCCAAAATGTAGCATGAAACTCACCCCATACATAATATATTTCATATATTTTCTCACTCACACACACACACACACACACACACACACACACACACACACACACACACACACAGACGCATGCACGCACGCACACACACTGACGCACGCACGCACACGCATGCACACACACACACACCCACACACACACACGCACACACACACACACACACACACACACACACACACACACACACACACACACACACACACACACACACACACACACACGCACACAAAACCTCAGGGAAAACTGTTAGTTCACAAGAAATTAAGTTGTTGACTAAGACTCCTTAAAATCAGGAAAAAAGAACCATGAACTGCAGATAAGTTCATATGAGACTTAGAAATAATCAAGTACGTATTATCTTATTTAGAAATCAATGCTACTTTATTGAAAATAAAATACTTTAAATAGATGAGTGCTTTCTCCCGTAACTGGACTTCATATAACTTGTAAGACATGACAATTAGTTAATTTTTTGGGTTCCTATCGCGAAATCGAACGTTAAGAATGCTGAATACCGGAAGGCCGAACTTGGTAGATCAAAAATTGAGAATGTTGAAGCCGCGGAAACCCGAAGTCTTTCCAAGGGAAAGAATTTGGTTGGCCGTTTCTGCGGCTTCGGCATTTTCGGACCGGGTCAAGGTAAGTGTACAAACGGGTAGTGACGGACTTTAGGGTTAGGGCGTGGGTCAGGTAAGTGTGCGATAGTGACGGACTTTAGGGTTAGGGCGCAGGTCAGGTAAGTGCGATAGTGACGGACTTTAGGGTTAGGGCGCGGGTCAGGTAAGTGTGCGATAGTGATGGACTTTAGGGTTAGGACTGGGTTAAGATAGTGCATAGATAGTGGTGTATGTTAGGTTTAGTGTAGGTTTTGAAAGTGTTTGGTGTGATTGTGTTATGTGTGTGTTTTTCGGAACAGCAAATTTTTTCCCTGGGAAAAATCTTTGAAGTTTACGGTGTTATCCGAATTCGATCTTCCAAGTTCGAACTTGTGGTGTTCGACATTTTGGAAGTTCGATTTTGTGATATAGACCCACTTTTCCTTTGGGTATTTGTCAGTCACTACATATTCTACTATACCATGTACTTTCTTTTGTGTAAATATGCACAGATGCATTATAGTTACTTTTACTGTTTTCTTATTATTCATCCATCCTTTTTTTTCTGTCTGAGGTAATAATCTGGTGTTGCAGTCCCGCAGTCTGCTTTTCTAATGATTACAAGTATTAACAATGAAGGTACAGGGTTACTACGAATACATTCTCAATGTTTCTCAAAGAGCCCTTTAAATAGTTATAAAGTTTTGTGAACCTCATAGGTTAGTACTAGGCTAACTTCCCTTGTGGGCCATTTTAAGCCTAGCCAATTACCCCATGACAGAATCAAACCCTGCACCTTGTGTTTTAAAGGTAAGCACCTTAACCATTATGCCAAACACCCACTGCAGCTTACAATAGCAGACAGCATGCATCAAACAGTTTGCAGAGTCACTATGTCAAAAGCCTTAATAACTATTTCTATATATTAGGCAAATATATTGACAAATACGGATTTAACTAAAGCATATCTCATTTGTCAGAGAGAAGAGTACATATTTATTTCTATTTGTTAACCATGGTGGAGCACTGATCCTCCCAAACCTTTTTCAGTCTCAGCCTAGGGGTGCTGCCTGCTTAAGTGACATACTCAAAGTCAGACAGTTAGGAAACTGAGACTGAGGAATTCAAACCCTGGACCATCGAAAATATGCTAAATATGCTATATACTTAAAGTTATGTAGTGATTATGAGTTTCATCCTGTAGTCCAGAGTTTGATTTCCTCCATTGCCTCTTGTGAACTGTATGATTCTGAGGAAGTCATTTTACTTTATCAGGCAGTCCTCTCGGGTTGTCTCAAAAAGAGAAAATAATGCTTAGGGAACTTGCTCACATAACATAATATATATTTTATAAAACTCATTTATTGAAAATTTTGAATACATAATAATTTAAAAAATCTACACTGTGCAAAAGTGTAATTATAAGAATACTTCCACTGTGATTTCCAAAATAGCATTACAGGGTCGATTTTATAACTACATGCTAAATGTTTTTATAAGTCACATAATATATAAGGAATGGTAACAGCTCATATTATTCACGCTTCTCTGAAAATACGCATTTCTAAATTATAACACAATGATAGCTGAGAATTAAATCTTTCAAATGGTACTAGACCAGAAACTAACTGCAAATTGACTTCTGCAAGTGTTTAATCTAGTCACAGAGTGGCAGACAGGATAATGTGTTACATTCTAGCAGGACTATTTTGTAATTTCACTGTGATGCTACATTCGCAGCAAGTTGAAAATTCTTGGAACTCTGTATCAAAGAAAGTGTGCAGGGTGCTACTACTGGAAATAGTATCTGCTAAGGTATCTCACTCAAGAAAATGCTCAATACTGAAATAGCCACTGCATGAAAAATGTGATATTAAACTAGATATCATAACGTTTAGTCTAAAATGCAAGTTATCTTGCTTCCAGTGAAAAGAGCCCTGGGAGTTCAAATATTTGGTATAAATTATTTTTATTGATTATCTGAGGGACTGTTACCATATCAGAACTCTATAAAATGGCCAAATTAAAAGATTCAAGTGAGAGACAATATGGGGGCTAATTCAATAACACATACACGGTGTTAATTCCCATGTCCGCATTGCACAGTGGGAGATTTTCAATTCAGTAAGCACCTTGTAGAGGCGCACACCCCCGGGGAAACCATGGTGACCATTCAGATACCATGTAAACATCATAGCATGCTACATGCAAATGAAGCAGGGAAAGAGGCTGGAGTGATTCAACATGGTAGAAAGCAACCATGTAGGCTCCCTGCTGCTGTTCCGGCTGTATTCAAAAACTTTTTCGAATACAGCCATAGAACCGTGACTGTCACCCTTGTTACAGCTGAAATTCCTGGACTCAGCCTGACAAAAATGTGGGGAGGCATGCAAATAGGGACACATTTTAAATATTGCTCAGATAAACTTTGACAGCTGCTATAACAGGATTTTTGTTAACATGCAGTTTATGAAGGATTTGAAGCCAGAAACTCAAATGTATTTCATTATTTAGTGACTTCTATCCTCAGATCATCCCAGTGATTTGCCAGGAAATACAAATTTTATGAGAAACACACCAGAAATATTTTGCAAAAATCTATCTGGACAGTTGAGAGGTATGCATGGACCTGCACTATGGGGCATACCACTTAGACCAAGAAATCTGGAGAAAGCCATAAGTAATGCGGTGGGAAAAGGAGCCAGAGCCAGGGATACTTTTTAAATATTGCACCTACAATCTTAGAAAATTTAACATACACTGGTTTTTCAGAAAGGAGCTTAGCTGCCATGCCCCCCCAAGACACAGTACACATCATAAATTTAGCAGATCGTTCAACCTCTTAAAGCAGGAAATCTGGAGAAAGCCATCAGTAATGAGGTGGGAAAAGGGGAGAGAACTAGGGATACTTTTTAAATATTGCACCTACAAACTTAGAAAATGAGAGGACACTGGCTTTGCAGAAAGCAGCTTTGCTGCAACGTCCTCCAAGGAACGGTACACATACTAAGTCTAGCTGACCTCTCAACCTCTTAGGGCAAAATATCTGGACAAAAGCATAAATAATGGGGGGCAAAGGGCCATAGTTAGTGCAACTGTCGAAATCATTGCTCTAGCATCCTTGACAGAACCAGAGATTTGCAGCAAATGCCAAACAGCAAAGTAATATCCGATGTTCATCGTGTTACCCTGCTGCAGTCATCACACTTGGGGTTATCCTGTCGTCAGGCGGTCACGCAGTTGGCCGGAATTCCAAAGTCTTGGTCCGGCGTCAGTTGCTGTCGCTTCTTCCCTGACGTCAGTGCGCCAGGGGTATATATAATGCAACCGATGCCATTTTCTTCAGTCTTTCTTGCCGCGCGGTGCCCGAAGCAGAAGCAGAAAATTTAACTACACTATGCCGTCGGAGCAACCGACTACCAGTGTGCACAAAAAATGCAAGGATAAGGACAGACAGCCTAGGTCTAAGCCAGATTCTGAGGCCTCAACTGGTCCAGTCTCCAGTTCTCCAGTCCTCAGTGAGGCTCCGACGCAGCCCCTGACTACCGCAGATCTAGAACCCAAGACCGCTTCGGAACTTTTGACGGAATGTACCAGGCCGACGCAACCATTTTCTTCAGGCCCTACTGACGACATTGCTGAAAAAGATGTTGGTACTGCAGAAACGCCATCGGTTTCTGAAGGTGTTTTCAGACTGACAACGCTCACCATTAAAACGTTTCCTAAGACGAAGACTCCTATTAAATCTAAAAGGACTACACTTCAGTCCCCTGTTCAAGGTCCCATGCCTAAGAAACAGATGCTCAAAATGGCTGAAGATTTAATCTCTTTAATCAGGGGTTCCCAGCCCCCTCCAGACAAAAGGCCTAGACAAGAGGAAGATTATGCACCCTCTGAACAAGTGTCCATTTCTTCAGACTCCTCTGAGGACCAAGATTACTCCTTCTCCCCTTATGAAGATTCTGATGCTGAGGATTCCATTCCCTCAGCTTCTCCTCCTGAAGACTACTCCTTTGGGGAAACTTTACACACTATGAGGGAACATTTTCACTGGGAAGGTCAGGACTACTCTGACTTGAAGAAAAGGCTCAGAGAGTTTCTTTTATTCCCCCAGCACAGACCACTTGCCATCCCACCAGTTTTAGACATTGTGGATGATGTTTACTTAGAATCCAGTTTGAACCCAGACTCTCTACCTCCTGCTCCGGCCAAGCCTGACAGATACTATAGAGTGCCTGATTCCCACAAATTTCTTTATAAAAGCCCTGTTGCTGACCCAGAGACAATCTCCCAGGGTCCCAAAGGGGCTAAGGCTTCTATGGCTAAAAATCCTGTACCCTCTGAGAGGGATTCCAGAGCACTAGACAGGTGAGGGAAAAAGGTTTACACCTCAGCCACTCTAGCTATGAGGGCACTAAATTGCCAATTTCACATGCTTAAGTATCAGCAATTTCTAATCTCTCAGTTAAAGCAAAAAATGACCACTCTCCCTCAACAGTCTGAATTGAAAGAAATGCAGGATCTGTTGCATGCAACTGAACAGGTGGGTAAACATACCTTACAATGTGGGTTTGATTCTTTGGAGGCCTCCTGCAGAGCAGCTGTCACTGGGTCTGTTATACGTAGGCATGCCTGGTTAAAGGAACAAACTCTGCCAGATCATGTTAAAGCAAAGCTTCTAGATGCTCCCTTACAGCAGGATGTTCTTTTTGGAGTTAAAGCAGAAGAAGTCTTAAAGAAAATGGAGGATAAGGCAAAATATATGCAGACAGTCAAAGATTTCCTACAGGTACAGCCCCTTCGCTTCAGCAGAAACTGGCCAACAAAAAATTGTTCCTTTCCAGCTACTGACAGACCACAGAGGGGTAAATACAGATGTCCAAGAGGCAGAGGACAACCACAAGCCTCGTACAAACCTCGCCAATGGGGCACTACAACACAGAAGAGAGGAGAAGACAGGTCCCTAACTACCAGAAGGCAAACTCAATGACTTGCACCTCATCTGGCCAAGCAACACTCTCTTGGCAGCCCCCTTGGGAGGAAAACTCGCACTTTTTTCAGACAACTGGCGCATTGTCAAAAAGGACAAATGGGTCCTAGACATAATTTTACGAGGATACAGATTCCATTTTCACACCTTGCCAATGAAAAGAGGAATGCCAAACCTGCCACAAAATCAATGGGCAGAGGCACAAAGACAAATTACAGCTCTCATGGACATGAGAGCCATTCAACTGGTACTTACTCGAGAGCAAGGTCAAGGATTTTACTCAAGACTCTTTCTAGTGCCCAGAAAGGACAATGCCTGGAGACCTATTCTGGACCTTTCAATTCTAAACAACTTCTTACAAGTACCCAAATTCAAGATGCTAACACTACAGCAGCTTCTTCCCATGTTGGTCAAGGAAGCATGGCTAGTAACGTTGGACCTCAAGGAGGCATACCTGCATGTCCCTATCAGACAAAGTTGCAGAAGATACCTCCGTTTCATTGCAGGTTCAACCCATTACCAATTTTCTGCACTGCCCTTTGGCTTATCTACTGCACCCAGAGTCTTCACAAAATGCTTGGCACCAGTAATTGCATACTGCAGACAAAGAGGAATTCAAATATACCCATACCTGGACGACTGCCTCATCCAAGCCAAAAACAAGGACATTCTCTTACATCATCTGGCTTTTGTAAAACATCTACTAAATTGCCTGGGGTACACAGTAAACGAAAAGAAGTCAAAACTAGTACCCTCACAAAATATGACATTCCTAGGTGCCAGCTTGAATACAATGGCCCAGAAGGCTTATCTGACGCCAGACAAACAACTACAACTGATTCAATATTTCAAAACAATGGCAACAAAGACCCAATTAACTGCAAGAAAAATTCTGCAGGCCTTGGGCTTCATGGCACCTTGCATACTACTAATACCATTTGCAAAGCTGCATATGAGGAAATTACAGTGGTACCTAAAAAGCGTATGGTCTCAATAGAGCCACAGCTTGGACACAATGATATCTCTTATTCCCTGCCTACAACAGGAGTTTCTATGGTGGTCACAGGCATGTCACCTCAACAAGGGTCAGCCTTTCACCTTGCCCCCAGCCAGGCAAACTATCACAACAGATGCATCAGACTATGCCTGGGGAGGCACATATGGCAGGACAGTGAGTTCAAGGCGTATGGACTGCAGATCAAAGGAATCTGCACATCAATCAAAAAGAGATGCTAGCTGTACAGAAAGCTCTGACAGCCTTCAAGAATCTATTACATCCAGGACAACTTACAATAAAGACGGACAACACCACAGTAATGTGGTACATAAACAAACAAGGGGGTACTCACTCCTACCCTCTATGCAGGCAAGCAATGATGTTATGGAACACAGCTCTGGCTTACCAAGTTCAGTTACAAGCTCAATTCCTGCCAGGAAAGAAGAATACATTGGCAGATGACCTCAGCAGAAACATCATGGATCCCCACGAGTGGAAACTAGATCCACAAGTATTTACAATGATAACTCAAAAACGGGGCCTTCCAGACATAGACCTGTTTGCCAGTCCTCAAAACTACCAACTAACAAAATTTTGTACAAGGACACTTCACCATCAAGCTTGGAAAGTGGATGCTCTCTCTTTCAGTTGGAAAAACCTGACAGTATATGCCTTCCCTCCATTGCCTCTCCTCACAAAGGTACTTCTGAAAGTCAAAAAGGAGAGACCACGACTGATTCTCATAGCCCCAGACTGTCCACGCCAGCACTGGTACCCACTATTGATGAACATAGCCCACGGCCCTCCTTGGATATTACCGTAAATTTCCCATTTGCTCACACAACAAAACAATCAGATTCTTCACAGCCAGCTCAAAACCTTAAATCTGGCTGCATGGCAAATCAACTAAGCATCCAGCCAGCTCCTCTTTTCCAAGCAGTTATGGATGTTATTCTGGAAGCTAGGAGGCCAAGCACCAGGAAGGCTTATTCGGACAAATGGAAAAGGTTTTGTGCCTGGAACCAAGCCAAAGGCCAAGACACAATTCAGCCTCACATGCCTCACATTCTTCAGTATTTAACTGAGATGTTGCACAAAGGACTTTCTTTCTCCTCCATTAAAATCCATGCTTCAGCTATTTCAGCCCACTGCAACACGGATCCACCCTTATTTTCGCATCCACTTCTAAGGCAGTTCCTCAGAGGGGCAAAAAACATTAGACCACCCAGGAGAGCACCTACACCAACATGGGACCTCAATTTTGTTCTGGAAAAATTAACACTACCTCCCTTTGAACCAGCTTTCTCTGCATATCTACAGTTCCTATCATGGAAGACTGCCTTGCTACTAGCAATAACTTCAGCTAGAAGAGTCTCAAAGCTACAGGCACTAATGGCAGTGGAACCTTTCCTCATTTTCCATCAAGACAGAGTTTCTCTATGAACTAATCCTTCCTTTATGCCTAAGGTGGTTTCCAGTGTGGCTTTAAATCAAACCATCCACTTACCCACCTTCTTCCAAAATCCACAGAACAAAGGTGAGAGACTCCTGCATTCCTTGGACATTCACAGGCAAGTTCATTACTACTTGGACAAAACTAAGACTTTCAGAAAATCTGACCAGCTCTTTGTATCCTATGCTACAGCTTCACAAGGGAAGGCTATATCAAAACAAACCATTTCCAAATGGATAGGTCATTGCATACGTTTCTGCTATACCCATCATGGAAAACCAGTTCCTGCTACCATTAGGCCCCACTCTACCAGGGCAACAGCTACTTCTACAGCCTTTCTCAGGGGGGTTCCAACCAAGGAGATTTTGGAAGCTGCAACTTGGAGTTCAGTACACACCTTTACCAAACACTATCACTTACCACTTTACTCTAAGAATAGGGCGGGCTTCGCCACTACAGTTCTGCAGGGCCTTCTAGCCTCCTCTAACCCTCTATGATTCCTCCACCCATCCTTAGCTTTGGGATTCAACCCAAGTGTGATGACTGCAGCAGGGTAACACGATGAACATAGTACAGTTTTGTACCTATCATAAATGTAGATGTTCGAGTGTGCACCCTGCTGCAGTCCAAGTTACCCTCCCTCATCCCCTCTTATCTAACTGGCTATATCTCAATAATACCTTCCTGATGTATTTGCTTACAGTTGAAGGGATTTTGTGTTTGTGCAAAGTTTACTCAATTTGGTACTAATTACTGACCACCTTTTTGGGGGCACCTGACATCTGGGGCAAGAAAAACTGAAGAAAATGGCATCGGTTGCATTATATATACCCCTGGCACACTGACATCAGGGAAGAAGTAACAGCAACCGACGCCGGACCAAGACTTTGGAATTCTGGCTGACTGCGGGACCACCTGATGACAGGATAACCCCAAGTGTGATGACTGCAGCAGGGTGTACACTCAAACATCTACATTTATGGTAGGTACAAAACTGTACTTTCTTTGTGCAACATTCAGCTCCCCTTCAGCTTCCCTAGCTACATAATTGCCTTTTGGTGTAGATGCTTGTGCAGTTTCCAGGGTTTCAACACAATGAAGATGCAAAGGAGGTCTTAACTCATTAGAATTGCTGAATCCCACAATGTCAGCTCCCTTTAGGGATGTTCACATCCTGTGATCACTCCCTCTGTGTTTGTGCTGTTTTGTGTTATTGGGATGGCAACTGTGTCTGTTTATATCAGGTGGGTGTTTCAGGTTAGAGAGATGCCAGCTGTTAATGGTTACATCACGTGGGTGTATCAGGTTAGAGGGATGGCAACTTTGATTGCGTGCATCAGGTGGGTGTGTCAGGTTAGATGGATGGCAACTGTGAATGCTTGCTTCAGGTGGGTGTGTCAGGTTAGACTTAACAAATTGTTACATTTAGGCCTGTCAGGTTTGGAAAAGCAAGGAAGCAGTTCACAATGTGCTTTTGTTTCATTAACATCCAACTTTGTCTTCATTTGTCACAAATTGTGTTTTCTCTGACAGATTTGTAATATTATTTATTAGAAAAGAAAAAAAAGAAAAAAGAACTATTTTAAATGAGGAAAAGCAGTCTATGACATATACACAGTAGAAAATGTTAGTACACGAGATATGTCTACATAGGTCTGCATTTCAACTCCAACTCCAATGCACCTTCAGAAAAAAGGATGGGTGCCTTATCCTCTTTGCCACACAAACAGCTTTTCAACAAAGAACTGATGTAAATCTTCACACAACCAGCTACAACAGAATGCACACTGATATCAAACCATAGAACTGTTATTTTCTCACGTGCTATTGTGTTTTGATGTAAGTGCAGTTGGTGAGCACATTATCGATGGCATATTTACAGCTCTGTATTACTTGTCCATTCTTCCTGGTGATTCATCAATTATCTGTGCAGTTCTGTGAAAGATACAGTCTGTAATCCATGCTATATCATTGGAATTAAAATGTGTGAGGATATTAATTGGCAATAATATGATATTCATTTGCCAACAACTGAAGGCCAGGTTGGATAGCACAAAGAAGCATAGATTGTTCTTTTGTGGGGGGGGGACAAAGGTGAGTTACTCCTATGCCACATACAAGGGTACAACTGTTTTATTGACGGGGGGAACAAATCTGAGTTACTGTTATCGCACAAACAAGCACAGACTGTTGTTTGGCTGCAAGCAAAGGGGATTTTCTGCTATGTACAAACAATGATATTCTACTCTTGTTAGTCTTCTTGTTTTGCGTCCTGCCTGTTGTTTGATCATGTGAGGGTTGTGAGGTTAGAAACTGCAATGTGTGTCATTACTGTCAAACACCTCTCTTCAATGATTTTGTAGTACAAATGTGTAGTGTTAATCTGAGGGCATGCAGTGATCATCAGTAATTTTGAGAGGTATGACTGTGTGAATCTTTGATGCCCGAGGCCTACTACTTACTAATGGACATGTATAAGTTAAGTAAGGCTCTGCTGTCACGTTGCTATGCGCTGTATCTTAACCAATGCAAGAGCATACTGAGCATGCCTATCTCTGCCTACACCCACAGCAGCTTGGGGTTTCCCCTCTGACTCCTCATCTGTCTGTGGCTGTGGTGACTTTGGCATTGGTGGTGGGAAGTGTGCCCCTTACCCTTGCTAACCCTGCTGCAACTGTTCCCTCAGGAGTATGTTGTGTAGCGTGGCACATACTATGAAGATGTCTGTGCATGTCTGTGGATTGTACTGCAGGGCTCTCCCAGATATATCTAGGCTCTGGAACTGTCACTTCAACAGGCAAAATACATGCTGTAGGACATTTCTGGTTTGAGCGCATGCAGCATCATTCTTACATGGGTGTGTGTGCATTTCTGATGGGTGTCATCAGCAATGGTTCCAGTGTACAGCCTGCACCCCCCAGTAGATGACTCTGTGGGATATCACCCCTAGCAAACATCTGGTACAGTTGAGAGGTGTGCCAGATATGTGAGTCATGGTAACTGCCAGGACTGCCAGCACACATGCTCAACATGATTGCCTTGCCATTAAACATGGCTTGCCATCTGAAGGAGTGGTAGCACTTTCTGTTAATGTACAGTCTACCCTGATCACCAGGTGGTGCCTTAATTTCTACATGAGTGCAATCTATAGCACCCAGTATTGCAGGGTAGTGCACTACCTGCTACAACTGTTGCATTTCTCTGGCCCTCTCCTCAGAATTATGGGGAAAATATATGTGCTTGCTAGCATGTATGAGCATACCATCCAGGAACTGATGGAGGATCCCAAATGCTGATGCATGTGACACTCCCAGCACATCCCCTGTTGGTCTCTGAAAGGTACCTGTAGATAATATTCTAAGGGCTACATATACCTCAGTCTCCACTGGGATGGATTCCCCACATTTGGCTCTGGCTTTGAGTTGAGGGCATCTGATGTCACAGAGTTCCTCTACTATGTTCCTGTCCAGCCTGTAGCACTCTACAATGTCCGTGTCATGTAAGTTGTGATAATGTAAACGTGGGCTGCCAACTCTTCTCCTTATTGGCCTAGACCTATTGGAAGCAGAAATAGCAATGGCTTTAGCCTCTTGCACATACAAATGGATAAAAGCAGCAGCAGGCTATGACATTCTGTCTGTGTAGACTTTCAGTGTCTGAACTCCAAAAGTTTTGACATCTGCAGGAGAACCAGCATGGAGTCTACATGGATGCTTTATAACTTGTTCAATATCTTCACTTTGTTGGATTGGTTGATTAGTATTCATTTCAGCTGCCTATGCTGTAATATGCATCTTTGAGAGACAACAGGTGCAATCCATTAATAATCTACACCATTATAACAAAACAAACATGTAGCTAGCCAAAATGATGGTGAGGAGAGTTTATATGATTGAGAGACTGCAAAAGTGCTTTTTATTCAGGATATATTACTACAAATTACTACTAATTACCACATAGGAGGAAACCCACTAAGTACAGAAGAAGTAATTAGGGATCTGGTGACCCAGGTTGATAGTAACTTCTCCTTTGATAATCACATTGCCAAAATAGTCAGAAAATCCTTCTATATTGCCCATCTTATAACTAAAGGGTTCTCATCTAGATCTAGAGAGGTCATTGTGCCCCTATACTCATCACTCATCAGACCCATAATTGAGTACAATGCCCCATTTAGGATGTACCTTACCCAGCACCTGCAGCAGCTGGAGAGACCCCAAAAGTCCCTTACCAAAAGGATCACTGGCCTCAAACAGTTGCCCTATGCAACTAGGCTAAAGAAACTACAGCTCTGCTCAGTTGCTTACCACCTGCTCAGAGGCGACCTCTGTCTGACTTACAAGACCATGTTCAACCCAGAATTAATGGACATGCTCCACCTTAAAAAAAACAAATCCATTAGAGCCACATGCTCCTCGAACTTAAACCTCAGCATAGCAATAAATAGGACATGCTGGAGGGATAGATTCATATCCCAAAGGCTTCTTACACTCTGGAATAAAATCCCAATTCACATAAGACAAAGCCCCTTGCTGGCCCTCTTCAAGAGAAATCTTTATGAGTGGATGGGAAACCATAAGTTTGCACCTGGGATCACTCCAGTGGCGCTACTGGACAGAGGCTATAGAAATTAAATTATAAGGGTTGAGAAAGCCAAACACATTTTGGCTAGGCTTATATATGCCCTAGGGCAGATAGCCTAGTATAAACCTATGAATCTATGAACCTACAGAGGAGTACTGAACCTCAGCAGGTATGAGCACCTCACCCCTTTTATCATCTACATACTCCTACATACAGCATATGCTTGAATGTATGTAAGGCTAGTGTGAAGCAAAGGCTTTTACACGTTTATCTGTATGCATTAGTTATAGGTATACTGATGTCATGAGCCTGTCTGTCAAGCCATTTCAGAGGTATACATGATTGACAATACATGAAAATGGAATGGTGTTTGATAAATATTTACAAATGTGTCAGGGACAGGTCCTTTGATAGCACTTTCAGCACTTCAAAGACATTTTGTTAGCAAAATGGGTCATTTGCCTGTTTTTTTTTGGGAGGGGAAGCAAGGATGAGTTGTTGTTATGGCACAAACAAAAATTGACTGTTTTTTTTTTTTTTTGGCGGGGGGCAAAGGTGGCTTTACTGTTTGATCCCAAACAAGAACTCTTTGCTGTTGTTACTCTCCTTATTTGCATCCTCCCTGTTGTGACTATTTCAAATCTCTGGACTGCTTTATGTTTCTCCAGTGAGTAATACTGACTGGCTACTTTTTCTGTTTGATCTGGAAACAGTTATTTTGTAGTTATGTGATACTTATATGTATTATACCTCTGTTGTCTTTTAGGACACCTACAAGTATATCACTCAGGTGTGTCAGTTCCCCTTTAAGGATACTGAAAATCCAGTCATAGTTGATGGGCTTTGGCAACATGTTGCTTTTCTCCTAGAAAGGGGATGGGGAGAAAGGGCCCATAGGAAGCAAAGATGGCAACAGATTGTCCATGATGTCAGTGCTGTGGGTGGCCATGGCAGAACATATGAACAGATATGCCACAGGGCTACAGACATGATAACATCTGCAAGGTGGTGAGCAGGTGCAGTGGTCCTTGACCAAATGGTTATTGGTGTAGGGCCTGCTAGAAAACCATCACTATCCCCCAATGAAGAGTTCCTGGTCAATCTGACAGATTCAGACAGATCCCAGAACAGTGTAGTACAGCATGCCCCGGATGTGGGTGCAACGCCTTCCAAGACAGCAAGCACATCCCAGGAGGTGCTTCCATGTAAGCTTTGATATCTCAACAATTGAATACTGTTGTTTAGTAAAACAATTGAAATGAATAAGTGAATTCTGTATCAACATGTCTTGCTTTGGGTGGGGAATTGAAGATTGCAACAGTTATAATCTTACTTTGGAGTTCAAATTACTGTTAATGCACATATACAGGGGTAAATGTATTACCCCCTGTGTTACTGTTAACTGTTATGATATTACCCTTATCTCTTCCTTAACATCTTCCTGGACCATCTGGGGTACAGTGCAGTATGTCTTCTGCAGATGGTAAGCCAAATATTTTTTATGTCAGTAGTGCTGAGCAATTTAAACAAATATTGTACTTTGTGATTTTGATCTGAGGCCTATTATGTGTATTGCTGTACTTTCTGTAATAGTAGCAGCACTGTTAGTCTGTTAGCATATATTGCACTATAGTAGTCCAAGGGTTAATGTATCCATGTGTTTAATGCTGTTTACCGCAGGTGATCATGAGAGTGGGAGTGCGGGCCCTGTGCCACCCAATGACCCAATGACAGTGGATCCGCCGACTCTGATGATGATGATGGTGGACAAACCGACACATATTGGGGGAGTGAAAAGCTTGAATATGACACAGAGGTTGACATACAACCATCCCCTGCATTTCCACTGGACACAGCCAGTAGGCCTACAACAACCCAGTCCACTGAGGCCACAGATATTGGACAGGTGGAGGGCGAGCACATTGATCATGAAAGTGAGGTTACTGTGGATTCATTGCCTGTTGAGTCTGTCTGTAGCCAAAGTGTGGGCAAGGTGCCATACAAGAGGATTGATAGGGGTGCTTGGAGAGGACCTATTGTCCCTCCCCCACTTGATGCAGCTTATAACTCCCATCCCACTAAATGTATGCTTAGGGCCATCATGGAGGCACAGGCATGATCACATAGCTGCTCCAGACAAATGCTCAGGGTTCTGGATATGGCACAGTCTGACATGCATGACTGCCTCTACTGCATTGCTGATTCACTGCATTGGACAAATGACACATTGAAACAAGGGGTGTCTGTGATGGTCTGAGGGGTGAGTGTCATGGAATGAGCAGTGTCTGTGATGGAACATCTTCTGGGAGGGGAATGGCATCTTCAGGTCAGTCACATCATCTGCTGTCAGTCAGTGTGGCAGTGACCAATCAATCTCCCATAGTGGCAGTAGTTCCACTGCTCCATCAATGAGTCTGCTGTCCACAGCCAGATGTGGCAGGACAAGAGGTTGTGGTCCTGTGTGTCCCCTTGTTCTTGTAGGGAACTCATCCAGCCAACATCATTCAAGTTCAGGTAGCAGCAATGCATTTGACCATGGGCATGGATGTGCCAGTGCAACTCATGGTAGAGCCAGTTTTCCTTGTCAGAGATGAAAACAATGAACTGCCATCTCTACCATGCATGACTCACACCTGTCCGACAGACAAAGACATACAGCTAGCACAGCGCTTGCCTGTGTTCATGTGTACACTCACACACCAGTCTGGCTTCTTCTCCTTCCTACTCACACACACTGACTGACCTTCAGTATCAACCAAGGCTTCCTGGACCCCCCCCCCCAACAATGCCCTATATAAGTGATGATCACTGTGCATTCACTGTTTTCTATATTTGGATTCAGGGGTGCAAAAGCTAAGCCTGATGCTCAGTGTGTATAGATAACAGTGATTAGTTTATCTGCATTTGTGTTGTTGAATTGGTCATTGTACCTTTGACTTATATTGGCTTTTGAAAGTTAGAGAGTTGATAGCATCAGACTTTCACTATGTTATAGAGCATGTTCTTGTAAGGGTGTTGATGTCAGAAACTGCAACGTATATCATTACTTTCTAAGTTCTCTATTTAATGTTCTTCCAGGACAAATGTGTGGTGCACATCATAAATCACACCATCCTATTCAGATTTTAGGATTGTATGACAGCATTGGAACTAAACCTCACCAGAACAGTAATACAGTATAATGTTCTCTTTTGCATGTACCTCTACAGACACATGCAGTAGCTGGAGAGAACACTGGACTTTCTCAGGAAGATAACACATGACCTACAAATCATGCCATGATGTATGTGGATAGAGTAAAAGCCATGTCACTGTCATTCTTCTGGTATAGGATGAGATGACATCTGACTGGCATCCATGGCCGTGTCTGACCATGCCCTGGTGGGATAACTGCATATCCAGACATCTTATATAGCTGATGACATCAACAATGTCTAATGAGAATATGGTTATAACAGTCTTCCACATGCTGTGGTAAAAGTCTCTCTGTAATGTCAAGCACACAAACACACACACACACACACACACACACACACACACACACACACACTTGACTGCAGTGACAATAGAACCCCTACCTAAGTACACAAACTACAGAACACAGTACTTCATGCAAATGCCACAGCCCAAGTCTGATTCTTGTAAGACTGCAGCTGAACTTATAGTTCATTACATCAGCAGCCCATGTGAGTGACAAGATGTTGGCAGGCCTGCATAGGTTCATAGCTTCATAGGTTCATGCGAGGCTATTACCATAATGGCTTTAGGTTCATAGATTCATAAGAGGTTACTATGCTAATGACCCTATGGCCTTGTCTGGCATACCTAAGTTGAAACATTGTTCCCTCATAGACCACAATATATAGTCTGTATTTGCAAAGCCATAATCAGCACTGGTTGACCATGTTTTGGAGTAACACAGGTGAAACCCCTGGTGTAAATTTACAATTTCCCATGCAATTGTCCCAGTTACCTTTAAATAGAGTCATTGAGCTACCCTTAAATAGGGTCATTGAGGAGCTCAGTTTCATGTGAATTGGGAGCAAAAGTGGCAATCTGTGGTAGACATGTCTGTCTCTCCAGCATGTCCTCCTGATGTCCTAGGCTAGGTTAAGGTTCCTAGAGTGAGTGACTCTTGTCCCATGTGATTTGTGGAGGTGCAGTACTTCCTTGAAGGCAGGGATTGAGACACCTCTGTAGGCCAGCCAGAAGTTGCCTCTCAGCAGCCTGTAGGATACAGAGTACATTCTCAGGGTTTTAGTTTTTCTCTGTAGGTCATGTTTTGGAGGGCTTGGATTTTCTAAGTGAGAAATCTCTGAGGTCTCTCCAGCTACTGCAGGTGTCTGGTGATGTACATGCAAAAGGGAGAATTGTACTCAACTATTGGTCTGATGAGGGATGGGTACAGCAGAGTTATAACATCCTTATTGTTGGATGCTATGCCCTCATGTATATGGTGTGCAGTGTAAAGAGCATTCATTACTACTGTGGACACTTGATGATCAAAGGTGAGGTTGCCAACAACCTGCATTCTCAAATCACTCACCATTGGGTTAGAACATGGGGGGGGGGTATTATTAATAGTGTAACTAGCACAGACTTCTCTTTTGCTGAAAAGGATAATAGTGCATTAATTTGGGTTAACTTTATGTCTGTGGCTTTGGCAACAATCATTTATGTATGTAAGCACAGTTTGGATTATGTTGACATTGTTTGGGAATTCAGTGATTGCCCCCAGTTTGTCATCATCAACAAACTTGTTGAGCCACAGGCCATTTTATTGCCCTGATTTTCTGAGGAATATATTCCAAACAGTAGGGGGCCCAGCACAGACCCTCGTGGACACCATCGGTAACAGGTCTGCTTGTAGTGGTGAAATCCCTGCCTATGACTGTATGCATTCTGTTGGTGAGACAGTTGGCTACCCATCTAATGACACGTGTTAATCCCCAGGTGGGTGAGATCTGTAATGCTTCAGTGGGGCATTGTGGAAAAGCCCTTGGACAGGTCGAGATAAGCAATATGTAATGATTTGCCTTAATACAGGGCTTTGGTGGCACTATTGAAGAATTCTAGGTTTAACAGGCATAATCTTCCCTTGTCAAACTCAATGTTGGTTGGATAAAGTTTGTAGGTTACCAATGTCCTTGTTGATAAGGTCCAAGATGAGTTTCTCCATGGCCTTACAGACAGGTGTGGTCAGGCTTATGGGTGTATAATATCCTGGGTCGGTTGAGGGACCCCTTCTGTGCAAGGGTAATAAGGTTGCTGTTTTCCCCTCTGCTAGGAAAAATCCAGTACTTAGACTGTGGTTAAAGAGAGTACCCAATGGTTCTGCTAATTTTTGCTTTACACTGTTTAGTAAGCAGCCTGGGATGTTATCCAGTCCCACAGAGGCTGTGTTTTTGACATTGACAAGTGCTGTTAGGATAAGTTATCTGGAGATAATACATAAAGAACCGTTAACAAATATGCTGCGGGATATGATTGGTGGAGACACGGGTGTGAAATTGTCACCAAATCTGTGTGCTAATAGGTTGGCAGTGTCCTCTGGTTCAGTATGAGTGGTACTGTCCACTCTGAATTTGGTGCAATGCCAGGCCTTCCATGTTACATTACAGTCATAGCTAAAGAATACCTTGTGATTATCCTTAGCTATGCCTGCTAATTTAATTTTGTAACTAACTCTAGAGCACTTTACAAGATGTCTGCTTTGTTCAAGCTATGGAGGGGGCTGTTCTGCTGAGGCTGTTACCTGTTTTTTAAGGACATCTTTTTTTTTCTCATGTTGTATAATCTATTTATGCTACATGTCTACCATAGTGGCTTTTTTTCTGTGAGCAAGTTTTGACTCATTCTGGTACAGCTAAGGCTATACGCTTGTAAAGCTGATTATACAGTCCACTTGTGTACACCTCTATATAGGAGTCTTTATTGTCAGTGGTGGCAGTACATTTGAAACTAGATATGCCATCTCTAAGGAGGCTATAGCTTGCTTTGCAGAGAATTTTCCACGTTTTAGATCCTGGGTGAGGTTATGTATGATTGTTACATTGAATGTGACTGATTTATGGTCAGACATTGCCAGTGAGACTCTCACAAATGGGATGGTGCAGCAGTCTTCCATGTTGGTGAGTTCTAGGTCAAGGGCATTTGAGGCCTTTGTGGGTGTGCAGATTAACTGTTCCAGAGTCTTTGTGTTTACAAAGTGCAGGAACCTTAGGGCAAACATAGTTGAGCACATATATGTAACTCAATTGATGGAAGGATAGTTAGAGTGACCCATGCCTAGGGTGCTGTGCTGTATTATGACTGACTCAAGTAGGTACATGAAGGCACTGTTAGGTTTTCATGGTTCATGTTGGTGGACCAACAGCTAACAATGATGTGGAGGGGGGTTTCTCCTACAGTTAGTTGTACTTGTAGTGACTCTAGACAGTGTTACTGCTGAGCCATTATTGAGGTTTACTTGTGTTTTATGAAGATGTATACACCTCCTCCTTTGGTTCTTTCACATTCCTTTTGCTGCCTGAATGTGTGGAAGGCATTATAGCCTTTTATGGCCAGAATACTCTCTGTGGTCCTAAACCATGTCTCTGTGGCTCCACAAACATCATCAGTTTTCCAAGTAAGAAGTGCCTGCATTGAGTGTAGTTGCTGATTTAGACTACTAGCATTAAGCAGCATAGCCCTAAGTTTCTCTTTTGAGGATATTTTCACATCAGGAAGTTTGTTCTTATGCCATTGCCTAAAAATTCACAATGGTTGAGGCAAGTACTTTGCCCAGTAACCAAAAGGCAAAAAGTGACAGATGAAGACCATCCCTGGCAATGCAGCATGGTGTGTTGATCATATCATCCCAGCCTGATAACTACTAGATCCCCCTGGAGTGACACCAGTAGCTAAGCCAATTGTTGAAGTTGATCATTCTTTTATTTGTCCAAAATAAATCTAAAATAAATCCACTGGTGTCCAAGCTACGAAACAAAGACAAAAATAATTCTAACGAAGCCAGTCAGTAAAGCAAACCACAGTTTTAATCTTCAGTAACAAAAATCCACTTGGTTAAGCGCTTTCATCTGATAGTTCAGACATCATCAGAACCAAGAAGAATGTTTAAAATCCAAGGCTAAAAATACAATTAAAACGACACACCCATTTAAAACCACCAATGATGGTTAGTCATTAATTAAACACACCAGAATTAACAGAGTAAAAGCTACAGTATCTTAGGTTTTTCATGCAAACAAACCAGGTGTTATAAGGCCACAAAATGCTAAAGGGTTAATGCTCTTCTTTTCAGTTCACTAGAAATAGAAATGTGTTCATTCAACCCCGAAGGTTGGCTGCATCTAGTCTCATCTGCTACAACATTTCTTTATGAAGCAGTTGGTTCTCCCAATCACCCGATAATGGTGTTACCTTAATTTGCTCAAGAATCAAGAAAACAAACTTGTTAAATTTTGTACAGCACATAGAGTGCCTTGCTAGTGCACTTTTGTTGTCTCTTTTCCTTATACTGTATTGATGCTGGTAGATTCTTTGCTTCAAGCTATTATTAATCTTAACAACATAAAACGCACAACATGTGCAACATGTAGCAAGGTAAATAATTTTCTGAGATCTACAATTCAAATATGTTGCTGTATCCCATAAATTAATGTTCAAAACTGCACCCTGCTTGTTTACATTAATATAAGAGCAATAGGCACACTGTTGGCACTTCCTAGTTGTGGGAACACAGAAACTCATGGGTGTTTTTTCCAAAACCACTTTGACATTTTCCTTATTCTTATATGTGAATATCGGTAAAGATTTAAATAAATGACAAATGTTGCTGTCAGATTGCAGCAGCATCCAGTTTCTATTTAGAATCTTTTCAATTGCCTTAGCATCTGTTGTGTAGTACATCACCATATTGTTGTTACCTGAAAAAGTATTAGCTGTATTCATTTCAGTGTTATGTACCATATTTGTCATACCGTGTTTAATAACTGGTGCATACCTATCCTGCCTCCCAATCCAAACTTCGTCAGCAATTTTCTCCAAAAGGTCAAGGGAGTAGCCCCGTTCAATAAACATGTTTTTAATCAATAAAAATCCCTCTATGCAATCTGAACATTCAGATGTAAGACGTGATGGACGAATTAACTGACTTTTTACTGTTCCTTTTTTCTGATTCATTGGGTGACAACTTGTTTAGTGTAAGTATGTATTACAATGTGTAGGTTTCCTAAAATTTCTTGTAGTGTGTGCAATCCCCTTTGTTCAAAAATAAAATATCCAAATAATTTATAACCTTGTTATCCATTTTGTGGGAAAATTTCAAAAAAATTAACTGTTTTGCATAAAATCAATAAACATACCTAATTTTTCTGTAGTGCCTGTCCATACAAAGAAAAATCATCCAAAAATGTAAAATATATCAGGCAATACTTGTATAACAGTGATTGAAATAATACATTCAATTCCCACCAAAGCATAACTGTGTTCACAAAAAGGGGGGTGCATGCTGCACCCATGGCAACACCCTGATTCTGTTTATGAAATTCACCCTCAAATAATAAAAAATTATTATTTAGGACCAAATCCATAAAATTACACATAATTTCCTTGTCACCATACTGAAATACTATATCTTTGAACCAGCTTAGACCAGTCTCTTGTGGAATTACTGTAAAGAGACTTTGTACATCACAAGTCACCAACTTCGAGTAATCTGGAATAGCAACAGATTGTAACTTGTTCAACAGGTCCCAAGAGTCCTTCATGATATGTGGAAACCTTTCTAATAAATGCTTAAATTTCCTGTCCACAAACTTAGCTAGAGGTTCAGTCACCGATCCCCTTGCAACAACAATTGGACGCAAGGGTGGATCTTCTATATTGGAATGTGCCTTAGGGATACCAAAAATTTTTGGAAGAATTGGATTTTCCACCCTAAGATAGTCATAGAGGGGCTTCGAAATGGATTCAAATAGCAAAAGTTCATCCAATACTATCTTGATGGATCTGTATGCTAAATTAACTTTGTTTAGGGAAACTATCCCATAAACTTCGGTATTATTCAACAAGTTCAGCATACGACCAGAATAGTCGTCTGACTCCATAATCACCATCCCTCCTCCTTTATCCAGCTTCATGCACCGGATTCTGTTGATTTGCCTAAGTTCTTTAAGCAACTGAGTCTCTTCATTAGTAAGATTGTAGAATCTTTGTGCTTTGTCCCCCAAAACTGTTCTTATTTCCCTCTCACACTGCCTTTCAAATATACTAATGACTGGATGCAGTGGAGGGTTGAAGGGACTTCTTCTTTTACAGTCATTAGTTTCAGGTGTTTTTGCTCTCACACTGTCAAACATAACTGTCAGATTTAATTTCCGGCTAAACATTTTCAGTTCAAGCACAGAGTCCTCAACCCGGCCTCTAGTCGCAGGGATAAATTTGAAACCTTTTAAGAATAATTTATGGTGTTGAGGCCCTATAACCATACTGGAAAAATTATAAATGTTAAAATTGAAATATGAAGTTAAGTCAACAGTACCTGGTCTGCTTGTGTCCATATCAGCACTAAAGGTTGGTAAATTTAATTCCATTTCTTCGGGCCATTCTTCCTGTTGTAAAACTTCCTGCCATTCGTTTCCTGGTTTCCATATCCCATCCGTTTGTTCGACTAGTACTTCCCTGTTAACCTCTCTGATCTCCTTGGGCTTGCTTGCTCTAAAGGGATTTCACACTGGGTTTCCCCATGCAAATCTCTTCCAGAAGGACCTGCCTTATCAGTGTAGGTTCTCCTCGGTTTCAGTGGTACAGGATATACCGTTTTCTTCTGTTAATTATCGTTGTCACGTCTCAACTTCTTATCCTTCCTTATACTTATAGGTACCATTTTCCACTCAGTTTGTTCAAACAAATAATTAAACCTTGGTTTATAGTCTGGGAACTGTACATCTGTGTTAATTAACTCCACCATTTTGGCAATCTCCTGTTTGTGTTGAAGCATCCTTCTTTCATTGTCTTTTATTAACAATCTGGTCAGTTCAAGTCCACTACAGTCAAACATTTCAGTAAGTTCAGCATGAAGTACTGAGTTGGCCACAACTCCCTGCTGGGAATTTCCAAACCTGTAAGCCTTTCGGTACATACTATCTCCTTACACTTTCTTCCAAAAAATAATTATCCAGTTGTAGAGTTTTAAATCTGTAAAGTGATTTCTCCAACTCACCAATTTGTTCACTGATGGTCAAAAACTACCCATACTCCATCACGATGGGTTCTGTTGTTTGCTTAACACCACAGTTATCAAGCCAAGCTTTCACTTTGGGAACCGTAGAGAAATCACTCACGGCTCCCTGCCCATTACCACATGTAGTATTTACAATTGTGTTGCGGTTATTTTCTCTTGACACTCCACCATAGTGTCCATCACGTTTACTACTCAGTTCTCTCAAATTGTTGTTTAATAAAGTCACTGACTGAGAGAGCTGTTATATTAGCAATAAATGGGTGTGTCATTTTACTTGTATTTTTAGCCTTGGATTTTAAACATTCTTCTTGGTTCTGAGGATGTATGAACTATCAGACGAAAGCACTTAACCGAGTGGATTTTTGTTACTGAAGATTAAAACTGTGGTTTGCTTTACTGACTGGCTTCATTGGAATTATTCTTTTATTTGTATTGAGGCATTATCCTGGGTGAAGGTAGAATGTTGCTTAGGGCTATGAACATACCTGTTTGGGACAGTTAATCTGAGAGGTCAGTCATATCTCTCTTCATATAGTCCAGTGAGGTACATCCCAAGTAAGTTATTCCAACACAGAGTATAACAGAGTTGTGTCTGTGAATGTCGTTACATTCACTGCTGCACTATTCTATTTTATTATTTTGTATTTTTTTATTTAACATTTGTTTACCGGGAAAGTCCAACTTGAACAGAGACAATTTTCAGCAGAGGCCTGGGGAGAAATGCTCCAAATGCATGTCTTTGGAATGTGGGAGGAAACAGGGACACCTGGAGGAAACCCACATGAATGCAAGGAGGACATGCAGACACCACACAGAAGGCACCCCAGCTGAGAATCAAACCAGAGAACCTCTAGCTGTGAGGTGTCAATGTAAACTGCTGAACCACTGGGTTGCTCTAACATAAGGGATTCCCTGCCCTGGAAGCCCAACATTTTCTAGTCTACCAGAGATTCCTGTTGCTTTATAGGTACAATGAACGTCACCCAAATGCTACTTGTTTAGAGTGTGGTATAAAGGTGCCTTTCAGGCCTACCAAAAACATAACTTCTTTGCCACAAATCCGACTTTATATTTTCACCATTGGTTTGTTTACCTCTGTCCGTTTCCTGTCAGTTCAATTCATTTTTGTTCTACAGTGACTACCTACTCCTGTTTGCTGACTTCTTTGCAGTTGCAGTTAAGTGTCCTGTAGTGTTTTTATTTTCTTGCTTGTTTTGTGCTCCTTGGGGTTAATGTAATCCAGGAAGGATAAATGTCAGTGTGTGAGACAAATTCCCAATAAAGACTGCCATGGTAAGTGTCTTTTTTGCCTAAGAGGTTCTCATGACCATATGTCTTTCTCTATTTGTAAGGCATTTGTCCAGAAAACCTTTTTCAGTACAGATACCCCATTTCCTTGTATCTTGACAACCAGCGTCTTAAGCTTCTAGCTAACAATACAATGGACTGAATCTCCTGCCCTGAGGGTCAGCCATTGGGGAAGAAGAGGGTGAAAAAGGTACAGCCTGAATTTTCTGGTGTCCAGCCTCTGCCAGGTGTTTCCCCTGAGTTCTTCACAAACTTGGAGGCTTGCTCAACTGTGTTGTTGGATTTCTCTGCTGCAACCAGGACAGTGAGGATCCAGTTGGCAGCACGTACGCAGAGGTTTTACAAGCATCCATCTTGCATATTCAGGGGAAACCATAGTTGTTTTTTCTGAAAGGCCTAGCGAAGTTTCTCAATTTTTAGTTGGGGAAGAAGTTTCTATTACTGTCCTCGACTGTCATTCTCGGCCTGAGCTTTCTCAGTTTTTTTTTTGGTGGGGCGTCTCCTTAAAAAGAAATCAACAAATTAAACATGTTTTTTCTGCTCCTAGGGATCCACAAAGTGAGTGGCAGGCCTTCATTCAGAGGCTATTTACTGCTTTAATGTCCTTTGAGCATCCTCAAGGTGTTTCGGTTCCTGATCGTCCTTGGTCCTCTACTCCCCTAAAAGGTCTTGAGAACAAGATTCTTCTGCAGATAAATTGGATTTGGAAGATGATTCCCTGAGTTATTCTTCTCAAAGTCCTTCTCCTTTGGACTATGGGTCAGAGAAGGAAGATTATATTAGTCCTGATGTTCCTTTTGAGGAAATTTCCTTTGGGAACACTCTCTCTAGGATGATGGATTTTTTTAAGTGTGATTGTGCATGGGTCTCTGATATCCATAAGTGGTACTATGAGTTGCTGCAGTTCATATCTCCTAAACCTGCAACTATCCCTCCTATTTTGTCTGCTTTGCTGGATACTTTTTCCAATGCCTCTCATATACCTAATTATTTGCTCCCTGCTCCCAAGAAGCATGACAGGTTTTAGAGGCTGCCTGGAGATTGTTACTTTTTACATAAATGTCCTGCTGCTGAGCTTTCTGTAGTGTCTGTAGCCTCTGATAAGCCATCTTAATTACTTCCTTCGCCCAAGTCATTGCCTTCTGACAAGACCAGCAGAACTATGGAAAGGCTGGGTAAGAAGATTTACACTTCTGCTACCTAAGTGTTTAGGACAGTTAATTATCAGACACATGTGTCTAGGTATGTGTTGGCTCTTCTTTCTCAGGCCTGTCAACTTATTTCTGACTTACAGACTCTGAGGGTAAAATATATGTTCTTTCCTTGCTAGGGACTTCCTCTCAAGTCATTTATCATTATATTATATGCAGTTATGATGAAGTAGATGCCTCTTCTAAGGCTCTTGTTTTTGGTTCAGTAATGAGGAGGTATTCTTGGCTTAGCCTTCAACATCTTCCTGATGATATTACAGCTAAGCTGATGGATGCTTTTCTAGATTCTAGACTTTTTGTTGTGGAAGCTGTTGCTGGTTTAAGTCCCTTCTGAATAAGGGTAAGGCCTTACAGGAGGTTAAACATGTTTGTTTCTCCTGTACCTAAATTTCAGAGAAAATATCCTGCTAAGCCTGTCTTTGTTTGTAGGCAATCATGACCTTCCACTAAAGGTAAGAAGACTGGCAACTAGGCTCCTCCTGCTAAAGACGCCCAGTTTTCAAGGACTCCAAAGTCTCCTTTTCCAGACAAACCACTATGACTATACTTCTCTTCCCAGCAACATTCTTCTTTCTCTTCCATTTGCTTTTTCTCTTCCTGTTTGGCTTCTGATCACTCAGGATGCTTGGGTTCTGTCAATCATTCATCAGGGCTACTTCATGGTGTGGAAATCCCATCCTCCTTTTTTTGGCATTCTTTTGCCTCCTCAGGAACAACTTCCCTTTTTCCCAGAGGTTTTTCAAAATCTCTTGACTCAATGTACAAGAGGTGCTTGTGTCCTAAAGGGGAAAGGGTTTTACTCTAGACTGTTTCTAGTGCCCAGAAAAGAGGGCACTGGGAGACCTAGTCTAGACCTCTCTCATCTAAACACTTTTGTAAAAGTGCTTTCCTTTTGGATGTTGTCCTTTCAGATTCTGTTTCCTGTCTGGCTCCCTCAGGAGTATATGTTGTGTCTGGATCTCAAGAATGCTTATTTCTAAATTCCAAACCATTCTCTTTTCGTGAGGTGCTTTTGTTTCTGTTTCTTCCTGGCATTTTCAGTTCTCTGCTTTCCCTTTTGCCTTTCTACTGCCCCAAGTGTGTTATCCAAATGCTTTACTCCTGTGATTGCTCCTTACTGGCTTAAGGGATACAAATATTTCCATACTTAGATGACCTATTGATTCAGATGTCCTCTCCAGAGATTCTTTTGCCAAAGAAACACTTCAGAGATGGGATGGGGGGACATTTGGCCCCCCTAAAGGTACAGGGGGGTGTTGCCTCATCAGCAGAAGGACCACATCAATGTCAAAGAGATGAGAGATCTTCTTATCATAGGATCATAGGAATTTACTAGGTTAATGGCCCTGAGGCCCTTACAAACCTAGCCAAGATTTTCACTCTTGTAATAGTGCTATTAGTAGTCCTGGCTCAACACCTGCTGCCCCTGCCAGGAAGGGAGGCAGGTTATACACCAGAGGTGAATTTGCAATTACCCTTCCAATCATTCAGAAGTCACTTGAAAAGGGTCAGGGAAGGGCTATGCTTTATTTGGATTGGAAGCTTATTCCAAAGTAAGGGTATCTTCTGGGAGATAAACCTGTCTCTCCAGCAGGTTTCGTTAATATTGATTCTCACATTGAGGTTGCTGGTGTGGGTACAGTGGGTACCATTTTTCTTACTGATGTGTAGCATTTCCATCATGGTGGGATCCACGGTTGCCCTATATGCTAGACAGAGATCACCCCTGAGCAGTCTGTAAGACACAGAGTATAGTGACAGGGATTTCATTCTATTAGCATAGGACAGGTGTTGGTCACCTTGAATCGACTTTGTAAGGCACCTCTGATGTCTGTCCAATTGCTGCAGGTTTCTGACAAGGAACATAACAAAGGGTGCATTGTACTCTATAATAGGTCTGATGAGGGAGGAGTACAGAGGGATCATAACCTCTGTTTCTCTGGAGGCAATGCCCTTATTCATCAAATGGGCAATGTAGAAAGCTTACCACTGTGAAGACATGGTGGTCAAAGGAGAAGTTGCTGTCAATCTGTTTGCCCAGATCTCTTACCACAGATTGGGTACTCAAGGTGTTGTTGTTAATGTTATACTTTGCAGAGATGTCTCCCTTGCCGATGGGGATGATGATGCACTCTTTAGCATTTAACTTGAGCACATGGCTCTGGCACCAGTGATTGATTTGAGTAAGGCATTTTTGAAGGGTGTCAATGTAGCTAAGGGATTCAGTGATTGTGCCCAGTTTGCAGTCATCTGCAAACTTTGTTAACTACATTCCCTTTGTATTGGCCTGTACTTCTGAGACATAGATTCCAAACATTAGGGGCCCCAGCAATGAGCCCTGTGGTACACCACTGGTTACTGGTCTGAAGGTTGATGAAGAGTCCCTATTTTAACTGTGTGTATTCTATTGGTTAGCCAGTTTGCTACCCACCTGACTATGTACAGTGGAAAGTCAATTATCTGAATGTTGATCATCAGAAACATCAATTATGCAAACTCAGCTTTCCAAAGTTTTTGAGTAGGAAAAATCATAAAAATCTGAATATATAAACATTATACATATTCATTTGTGTGTGTTTTCTGAGCTTGTAGCCCACGTGTGTGAAAAATGTTCTTTATTGTCCATTGGAATCACTGAATGGTTGAAAAGTATATTCCCTGCATGCAGAAAAAACAAGATTTTAGAAGTTTTTCATTTGGTTCAATTATATTTTTGATTATCTAAACAGTTTGATTGTCTGACCATAGGTCCAAATTAGTTCAGATAATTGACTCTCTACTGTACTGGTTTACTTGCAATCGGATGAGTGTATCTATGATACCCAAGTGGGGAATGATGTCAAAGGCCTTCACTAGGTCTAAATTGGTGTTATGCACAGATTTGTTTTCATCCAGGGCTTTGACGACTGTCTCAAAGAAGTCCACCAAGTTTAGTAGGAACAACCTACCTTTGACAAAGCCAGATTGGGATGGGTCTACTCTATGGAGGTCACCTATATCCTTGTTGATAAGATTCATGAGAGCATTCTCCATTGCCTTGCATATGAGGCTGGCAAAATGATGGGTCTGTAGTTCCCGGTGTCAGCAGAAGAACCCTCTTTGCGGAGGGGGATGACCGTGGCAGTTTTCCAGTCAGCAGGAACAAACCTAGTGTTTATACTATGGTTAAAGGGGGTACTCAGAGATGCAGTTAATTCTTGCTTTAAGCAATTTTGATTGCAGCCAGGGATGGTGTCTGGTCCCAAAGAGGCCATATCTTTATCCCTAGAAAGGGCATTAAGGATCTGTTATTTAGTGATTTCTGGGGGAGGACATGATGGAGGGATGTCTTGCAGTACGTGGCCAAGACAAGAGGGAGATGTTCCCACTGAACATGGCAGCCAGCAGGTTAGCAATATCACCAGGTTCAGTATATGCTATACCATTTAGAACAAGGTCTGTGCAACTCTGGTATTTACCTTTGACGTTTCAGATGTAGCCAAAGCATGCCTTATGATTATCCTTGGCCAAGGTTGCCAATTTGGATTTGTAGTCAGCTTTGGATTTTTTTTATTAGGTGCCTTATTTGCTTACATAGGCCAAGGAGCGATTCCTTTAAGTTAATGGACCATCTCTTACTGCTTTTGGACAGGAGTTTATTTCTCATTATATAGCCTGGTTATGGCAGATGCCCACCAAGCAGGTCTGTTCTTATGTGATGAGATTACTTTTATCCTGTTGGGTACAGCTGAGTCGATGCAGCTGTGAAAGTGTTTACAGAAGGCTTTGGTATATGCCTCGGCATTGGCAAACTTGCTATCAGTAGGGGTAGGTGCTGTGAATCTAGTAGTATCCTCTTGTAAGTGATTTTATTTTGCTTTGGAGAACTGTTTTAGTCTAATTTCAGCCGGGGGAGTTTGTGTGTGACTTCTAGTGTGACTGACCTGTAGTCAGATCTCACTAGAGATGACTGTACACTTGGGGTGGTGCAGTGGTCACTCATGTTCATAAATTCAAGATCCAGAATGTTTGAACCCCTAGTGGGAATGGCCACCAATTAATCCAGGGCATTAGAGCTCACAAAATTCATGAATCTGTTTGAGAGCATTGGTACAGGTGTAGTTAGACCAGTTTATTGATGCATAGATAATGTCTGCCAGAATTAAGGTGTTAGGCATTATATTGAGGGACTCCAGGTGATCCAGGTAGGCATTGTGGGTGTCCTGGTTCATGGAGAGAGACATATAGCTGGTGATAATTTGAAGCGGAGTTTTTCCTACAGAGAGTTGTACATGTAGTAGTTCAATGGCTGATTTAGCCTTAGCAATCTGGAAAAGTGCTTGTATTTAATAAAAAGTGATACTCCTTCTCCTTAAGGTTTCCCATTCTCCTTTGATGGTCTGAGCAAGTGGAATATGTTGTAACCAGGCATGGCTGGAGTGTTCTCTGCAGCCTTGAACCAGGTTTCTGTGACAGCATAGATGTCAGCATTCTCCAAGGTAGAAGCAGCTTCCAACTAGTGCAGCTTTAGGTTAAGAATCCTAGCATTTAGCAGCATGACTCTGAATGTTTGTTTTTGAGAAATTATTTGTGTTGAAAATGTACTTGTGACATTGCCTACAAAAGGCATTATGGGGAGGCAAGAGCCTTTGACAAAAGCCAAAAACCTAGTGGTGACAGGTGGAGACTGTCTCTGGCAAATCATTGAGCTCCATCAGCCATATCATCTCAGGCTGACAGGAACTGGATCCCTTGGGAATGAGATCAGAAGCTAAGACAATTGTTAAAGTCAATCATCTTTTGTTTGTATTGTGACATCATCCTAGGTGAACATAGTATGCTGCTTAAGGCTAGGGACATACTTACCTGGGACACATAATCAGAGAGCCCAATCATGTCTCGCTTCATATAGTCTAGAGAGGTACATCTCAAGTTGTTACCACCAACATGTACTATGACGGTGTCATAACAGTACCTGCTGCTGAGAGACATGAGTGCATGTGTGATGTTGCAGACCCTGGCACCAGACAGACAGTTGACCATGCCCTTCTCCTTACCCAACTTGGTGAGTGGCACATCAGTGTGTTTCCCAATAGAGTCAGCTATGACTACTGCATTTGGTTTAGTGTTACACCCCAGGGACTTACTTGGTGAGACACTGCCGTGTAAGTTTTGATGCATCCTGTGTTTATCTGGAAGTGAGCTATGTGTGGTGTGCTTGTGTTTGGGAGGTCTCCATGCTTTGGGTTGATTTGTAGAGAGGACCTCTGCATATGTGGGTTTATGTGTTGGTTGCATGGTAAGTGGTTCTTCAGGCCTTTCATCCTCTCTTCTCTCCAGCGCCTCTCAAAGTGTTCACATATAATACTACAGTGATGTAGTATATAAACAAACATGAAGGAAGAGCATATTTTGTCTTTGCCGGTTGGAACTTCTGGTATGGGATATTGCTGTCAAGTATCAAGTGACTCTTCAGGCCGTTTATATTGCTTCTGGTCAGAACATTGTGGGTGACAGTCTGAGCAGATCCTTAGCTCAGTCATATGAATGAATGCTGCACAGGGATGCATTTCTGGACATTATCTACCACTGGGGTACTCATCAAGTTGATCTTGTTGCCTTCCCTCTGAATAGACAACTTCCTACTTTTTGTGCCAGACTCCCAGGTCCTTTGGTATGGAAGGTGGACGCACTCTCATTTTCTTAGAAGAGGATGTTTCTTTATGCATTCCCTCCCCTTCCTCTCATTCTGAAAGTCCTGGTCAAAATTTGACAAGATGCTCCCAAAATCTTGTTGCTAACTCCCTTTTGGCTGTGACAGCACAGGTTTCTTCTACTTAGGCATCTAGCCAGGGGCAATCATCACAAGTTACCTCACAGGGTGGATCTAATCACACAAGACAAGGGATTTCTCCTCCATCCCCACCTGAGATTGAGTGTGATAGGATTTTGATTCCTCATAGACACCTTTTGTCCGAGGACATGCTGCAAATCCTGCAGGAGACCAGGCAATGTACTAATAGGAGATTCTACTTATCAAAATGGAAGAGGGTTGTCTCATAAGCTGGACCCCACTTACTGCAGATGTTTCCTTGGTTCTCTCTTACTTGTGTGAGTTGCTCAATGCTGGTTTGGCCTATTGTTCCATTAAAGCCCACTTATCAGCTATCTCTGCTTGTCTGCCTTTTTCCTCCTCCTTTAGCGTCTAGATTTGAGATGAAGCAATTTCTTAAATGCGTCCTTAATATTATATCTCCCAGGAAGACTTTTCCTCCTCCCTGGGATCTTAATTTTGTTTTGCAGAAGTTGACTCAGGCTCTGTTTGAGCCTGCTGCTTCAGTTTCCTTGCAACATTGTTCTTGGAAGACTGTTCTTTTGTTAGCTATTCCTTATGCTAGACTGGTGTCTGATTTGCAGACCCTTATGGTCTCTCCTCCTTTTTTGATCTTTCATGAGGACAAACTGTCCTTGCACACTTACCCTTCTTTTATGCTTAAGGTGGTTAATGAGCTATCACTCAATCAGTCTATTAATCTGCCTACTTTTTCCCCTCTCTGCAAGATGACAGTAAGAGGGTGCTGCATACTTTGGACGTGCATAAGCAACTCAGGGTTTATTTGGATAACTCTAAAGCTAATAAAAAAATCTGATAATTTAATTTTCTTCTTTTCATCCAAGATCTTTGGGTCTTTTGCTGTGTCAAAGCAAACTATTTTTCTTGGATTTCTAAGGCCATTTCTGTTTGTTACATTTTTCATGGCCAGAGCCTTCCTTCATCACTTAATGGTCATTCTACTAGTTGTGGCTTCTTCTGGGGTCTTTTTTCAAGGGCTTAGATACTAATTCAATTATTGAAGCAGCTACCAGGACTTGTGTGCATACCTTTGCCAAGCACTACAAGTTGAGTGTTATCTATAGACCTAGGGCTGGTTTTGCTAGTGTCCATCTTCAGGGTTTTTTAGGGAACTCATCTGTTCCTTCCCCTCCCAAGTTTCCTCTTGAGCTTTGGCACTCTCCCATATGTTAGAATACTGCAGCAGTGAATGTAAGGACATAGTACAGTTGTGTAAAATCTTACAATAGCAGTAGATGTCCTTGCTTTTACCACTGCTGTATTTGCATCCTCCCTACATCTGCCTAGTCATTTGTCTTCCTTGATGTGCCAGCCTACCTCCTGGGTTCCTTGGACTGGTGTCCCTACTGGAGATATCAGTTCTGTTTTTGGTAGGTCTGAACATTACCTTTATGCCCTATGCTATGCAAGGAACATTTGGGTGAGGTTTGCCGTCAACTATACTTTGTTATTGAGAGACTTGAGTGCATGCATGACAGGCAGCTGACCATGATATTCTCCATGTACAACCTGATGAGGGGGACATCTGTGTGTCTCACTATAGATTCGCCTATCACCAAGACATTGGTTTTGACTGAGACTTTTGCCTTAAGTGGTTAATAGGTGAGACAATGATATGTTTGTTTTTATGTGTAGGGGTTCTGTTGGGATTGTGTGCAGAAGGTGTGCATTTGTGATGTCCCTGCTCTTTTGGTAAGCTTCTAATGAGTATTTATGCATATGTGGGTTTATGTGTTGTCTATTGGGTTTTTTGAGGAGGTGAAGTGTGTGTGCTGGCAACCTGTTTGATATCTGGTTCATTGTTACCTGAGAGAGAGAGAGAGAGAGACAGCATTTAATCTAGATTCATTGTATACTTGTATCTGTCACATACTGTATCGGTAAGCTGTAGGAGTACATAGGTATTACTATACATGAGGACATAGTCACTTAGCTGTGTAAAAACATAAGTACCCTTATTAACCATATGTAGATGGTCATTGTTAGCAGAGCAATTTTGTGAGCAGCACCAACTGGGCCTGTCTATGAGGGACATAGGTGCCACCCAGAGGCTGAAATAGACTCCCACTGAATGTGAAGTAGTACTCCTCAATGACCCTATTCCATGGATACCTTGACTACTAGTTGGGTGATTGTACAGTCGCCTTTCAGCTGGCACCTATGCCCCTCATGGACAGGGCCAGTTGGTGCTGCTCACAAACACTCTATGCTAAAAACAACTAACCAACTATGCTCAATAAGGGTACTTGTGTTTTTACACAGCTAGGCTTCTACAGACATAGTGCTAATAGGCTATTAGCCTTATATGACCTATAAAGCTTTGTCTATGCAGGCCTCACAACCTGTTGGCTCCCACATGGCCTGCTGATGTCATCTACTATAAGTTCATCTGCAGTCATATGTAAATCAGACTTGTGCCTGTGCGTGTGAGTTAAGTCTCATGTTCTGTACTTGGCTAGGTAGAGGTTTTGATATTACTGCAGTCAACTTGGTGTGTGTGGGTCTCAACAGAAGAGCATAAGTATGTACCCTGCAGCTGCTTCACCAATGACATGGATGTCCAGTATTTTTATGCCTACATGTCCATTCCATGTAGGCCTCCCAACCGCTTGTCTATCACATGGCCTGCTGATGTCATCTACTGTAAGTTCACCTGCAGTCATACACAAGTCAGACTTGTGCCATGGCGTATGTGTTAAGCCTCGTGTTCTGTAGTCAGTGTACTTAAGTAGGGGTTCTATTCTCATTGCAGCCAACTGTGTGTGTTCTGACAGAAGAGCATAAGTGTGTACCCTGTTGTCACTTCTCCAATTGCATGGATAGCCAGTATTTTGATATCTACACATCCATTTCATGCAGGCCTCCCACCCTCTTGTCTCCTGCATGGCCTGCTGATGTCATATACTATAAGTTCACCTGTAGTCATACATGCATTGAACTTGTGCTGTGGTGCGTGTGTTAAGGCCTGGTTTGTGTAGTTGGTGTACTTAGATAAGTAGGGAGTTTATTTTTGCTTTAGCCAACTTGCGTGGGAGGATTGTGAGCTGGTGTCTGACATTACAGAGTGCCTTTTTGTTATTACCATATTCTCCTCCCCAGGCTCTGCTGATGTTATCAGCTATAAAGTGTTGTTTGACAAACTACCAAACACTTGAGCAGTAGTGCAGGTGTTAAGGCTTTTGGTCTGTAATCTATGTACTTAGGTAGGGGTTCTGTTCTCAATGCAATCAACTTTGCGAGGGGGTGAGCTGGTGTCTGACATTCTGGAGTGCCTTTTTGTTATTGCCATATTCTCCTCCTCATACACTGTTGATGTCATCAGCTATAAAGTATTGTTTGACATACTCTAACTCAGTGTTGAGCAGTGGTACGTTTGTTAAGTCCTGTAGTCTGTGTATTTAGGTAGGTAGGGGTTCTGTTTGTGTGTGTGTGTGTGTGTGTGTGTGTGTGTGGGGAGGGGGTGATCTGATGTCTGATGTTACAAAGTGCTTTTTGTTATTACTGTATTCTCCTCCCCAAGTCATTAGCTATAAAGTGTTATTTGACATACTCTGATTCATACTTGAGCATTAAGTCCTGTTGCCTGTGTACATAGCTAAGTAGGGTTTTTATTCCCAATGAGGCCAACTGGGGAGGGGGTTGTGAGCTGTTGTCTAACATTGCAGAGTGCCTTTTTGTTATTGCCATATTCTCCTCCCCACACACTGCTGATATCATCAGCAATAAATTGTTGTTTGACACACTCCAGCAAAAGGCTTCTGCAGTCGCTTGTGTGTTAAATCCTGTGGTCTGTAGTTGGTGTACTTAGCTATATAGGGGTTCTATTCTTGCTACAGCCAACTTGGTGGGTGGTGTGAGGTGGTGTCTGACATTGTAGGGTGTCTTTTTGTTTTTACCATAATCTTCTCCTCCGACACTGCTGATGTCATCAGCTATAAAATGTTTTCTGACACACTCCAACACAGATTTGAGCACTGGTGTGTGTGTTAAGTCCTGTGGTCTGTGTACTTAGGTAGGTAGGGGTTCTGTTCTCAATGCAGCCAACTTTGGGGGAGTGTGAGTAAAAGACCTGTTGCTTGACATTACACAGAGCATGTTACGCCAGCACATGGGACACTGTTATCTTGTCCTCAACAGATACTGCTGATGCCATCAGCCATATTACATTTTCGGATATGCATTACCGCCACTAGGGCAAGGTCAGAGATTGGCCAGGGGACCAGATAGAGGTCACATCATCTTTTACAAGATTAGTGACAAGGCTTTTAATCTATCCACATACATCATGGCATAGTGTGTAGACCCTGTGTTATCTTGATAAGAAATCCCAGTGGTCTCTCCAGCTGCTACGTGTCTGGGGAGGTACATATAATAAAAGCATTATACTCTATTTGTGCTGTAATGCAGTTTGACTACAGTGCTGGCATACAGTCTTAATATGTCAATATGATGGCATGACTTATGATGTGCACAACAGATGCTTTCATTAGCAGTATGGACACTTGATGGTCAAAGTTCAGATTGCTATCTAAATGTGTTCCCAGTGCTTGCATCACTGGGTTTCTGCATAGCAGGACTTTTGTCAATGCTGTAATTAACACAGAACTCCACTTTTCAGACAGACAACATTACAAGCACACATTTCTAAATTTATTTGCAGATCTTGTGCCTTTGTCACCATTCAGTTGTGTTTGTTAACTTCTCCTCCTCCTGTACTATATTATCACCATTGTTGGACTCAATGATTGCACAAAACATGCAAGAATAAGCAAACGTGGTAAGCCAAAGGCCATATACTTTAGTCTGAACTGTTGAGAAATACAGTTCAAACCATGAATGGCCAAGAACAGATCCCTGTGGGGTTGCAAATGATGACAGCTGTACTGGTACATGTTGATTCACTGTCACATGATGTGTTCTGTCAGTGATCCAATTGTTTACACATCAACTGATGTAAGGCTTAATCTCCAGCTTGGGGGTTTTATCAATGATACCTGCATGTCTGATTGTGTCAAAACCCTGGGGCAGATCATAATAGGCGGTATGCTGTGTCTTAGCTTACTCAAGGCCTATCACATGCAATCAATGTGCTGTGACAACATCACAGATCACCTGTGGCATGACCAAGCACATATACCTTCCTGATACAGTGGAATACACAGTATAACACACCCTCCACATGGTCTATGTTCCTGCACAAGGGTGTACTTCAGCATGCATTTACCTGTGTTGGGGGCAACACCTGATACATGCATGTATAGAGACATCCTGACTCTCCTCGACTGTGAGACACATCAACATGTCATCATGGGCCTCTTCTATATGTATACTAGTAATATTCCAGATTACTGAAGTATACCATCTTTGTCACAGAGAGCTGTCACACAGCCTATTGACAACATACCCATGTGAGTTGTTATTGCTACATCAGGTTCCTTACATCTGATAGATATTCTCAAAGAGGTCATGAAGGGCATGCATGATGTCAGTATTTTCTTGTGGAGCTTGAACAGGTAAGGGCATTTGACAAAAAGTCACACTGTGGTATTCAATCATCACTGTCACATGTGTCCAGAAAAAGCTATATTAGCAAATGGTTAGACCAGTGTATGACATCTGTGGCATTGCACTATGCTGAAATGTGTGATGTGACATATATCTCAGGTCCAGTGATCAGGTAAGTACATCAGGGGTGTCTGCTAGACACTTGCATGCTCCTTAGTTAAGTAATGGACATCACAGATGACATACACATGCTGTGTCTAAACAGCTGCCTGAAGGACTACAGCTTGTGGACAATCATTGACTACAACTGGGATAGTAGTATAATACACACAGTATCAACACATACCAGAGTCTGCTGCCATAGCCATTATAACACCTGCATTGACGAGATACATGGAGGGATGTGGAGATACATAGAGGGATGTGTTGAATCAGGAAACAGACACAACACCCAAGTATAATGTGGACGTCATACCCTATAATCACACCAATAGGTATGTGACCTGTTTCCTGGGGTAGAGGGTAAGTGGTACATCCATCAGCATCAAACCTCTCAACTGTCTTTGGATTTTTGCAGAATGACCATATTTTTGTGTCATATTTTTGGACTGTCCCAATTAAAATTTGTGATTTTGTAGTAAATCACGCAGGACTGAAGTGACTAAATAGTGAGATAAATTTGAGTTTCAGACTTCATAGCCTTCAGAAAATTCATCCTAACACAAACCATGATACTATAGCAACTTTCTAAGTTTGTACAATCAATATTTGAAATCTGTCAATATTTGTGTGCCGTTGTCCATGCATTATGTTAGACTTTATTCTGATTTCTTGTGTGAAGACATTGTGAGGTATGACCAGTATGTGGTTAAAGTGCCGACTTCTCCATTGACTGTAACACAAGTACTGGTTATGTGAAAGACATGCACATCAGAGGACATAATAACATCATGGTTCCCAGCATTCATCACACCAACAACTGAGTACAATGCACCCTTCTCCATGTAACTCCTTAGACATGTACCAGTGATGTGCAACTGAAGTACACCACCTTTGTCACAGAGAGCTGTCACACAGCTTATTGGCCATACCTAGGTATTCTTTCTGTGGAATATACGTGACTGTCTGATGGTGCAGAATACCAATCAAGTTGTTACACCAGCTACATGTGTGCTATCTGTTCACCTTATACATACACTGCATACATCATTTGACAACATTAATGGCATATATGTATAATTTGTGACAGTGTGAATTGTGCCATTGATATATGCCAGGCACACAAGATAATGAGCCTGTAGTGCCCATGCAGTGTCCCTCCTCACACTTCTTGCAGACATTACAGTATCAGGACAGTGTGTGTGGTTACCCTCATAAATCATGGATGCCTCATACTAGTTGTTCATGTATGTGTTGCATTCTCATCTGTTATCATTTCACATCACATATGTTCTATCAGAGGCATGGGATTAATGGCGGTATTATTCAGATGTTGTTCATGATTGTGGCTGGTTCTTGTAATGTTTGCCATGATCCTTTACCTGTGGCCACCATGTTGGAGACCTCTGCTGGGAATACACTCATATTCAGGTATATCAGTTTACACAACTTTCCAAAATGCACCCTACCTCACTTGTATGCCAGATCCCTGATAGATGTCCTCTCCATTATTTATGTAAGGACGCTTGTCTCTCACACAAACATCATCCCCATTGTTAAGTTACCTTGTGTGACAGTCAGAAACAACACATTTTCACTTTTCAGTCCATACTGTACCATATAGATATATGCTTGGTGTTGCTGCTACAACCAGTTTCCATTGACATGTCCTCCACTGCTGCACATGCAGCAGTTTCACCTGTACTCCTTCCCTGTATTCATTCCTGCAATTTATCTGCGTGCTCCTATTCAATACACATGCTTCTCCTGGAGGAATATTTTACATGTCAGTCCCATATCCTGTTACAGATCATTAACTCATATTCATTACAGAATGTCAGGAATTGAATATCACAATACTCTGCACTGTAGGTACACAGTTTTGTACTATGTTTGGACCATATCATTTACATTCATACTTCCCTTATATTCCCAGGATATCCAGATGTTTTCATTTTCAAATATGTGGCTTTCCGCCATAGCACTGGGATGATCTCTGGGCTG
The DNA here is from genome assembly GCF_019279795.1 of Protopterus annectens. Taxonomy (NCBI): domain Eukaryota; kingdom Metazoa; phylum Chordata; order Ceratodontiformes; family Protopteridae; genus Protopterus; species Protopterus annectens. The sequence continues at coordinate 308,823,403 of NC_056730.1, forward strand.
CTGAGACATCTGGGTGCATACCTCTTAACTGTCCTGATCTGTGCAGAATGTCCAGTTTTTTACTCATATGTGTGATCTTTTCCTCATAACATCTTGTTTTCCTGGTAAATCAATGGCATGTTATTGCAGAGTGCAGTCAGTAACTGATGACTGACATTTGAGTTTCACACTTAATGCTCTTCAGAAAGTTCATGCTAATGTACAACCTATATAGCCTATCAACTTCATAAGCTTGGCCATGGAATATTAGCACTCTATCCCAATTTCTGGCCCTTTGTCTACATTTCTTGCTCTAAGAGGGTGAGAGTGTTACATTTCAACACATTTCTATGTGACATCTATTGTCATATATGTCCCTATTACTGCTCATGTGTCCTCTCATTAAGATAGCCTCTGTGCAGATATGTTGCACTAACAGAATGATAGCTATTTGTACAGTCATACCTCTCCACTGTAGAGATTTCTTCAGAATTTCCTGATGTTGCCTCATATTTTGCTCTGTTTCTGATACAATTGTGCTTTTTCTGGCAAATCATTATTAAAGCATTGAGTGTTGAAGTCAGAAAATAATAATCAGACTTTATACCCTTCTGACAAATCATGGGAATGCACAACCTATCATTTTATCAACTTTCTAAGTTTGTAAGAGCAGTATTTAATAAATGTGTCTCTAGCATACCTCTCAACTGTACAGAGTTTCACAGAATGTCCTGATTTTTGCCTCAAATTTTTGGTCTGTTACTCATTAAATTTGTGATTTTCTGGATGTCTGTGGCAAATCAGTGGGGCTTGAATTCACTAAATAATGGCAGTCATTTGAGTTTCTGACTTTGTGTACTTCAGAAAGTGCATAATAAACAAGATCTTTTATTCTAGCAACTTTCTAAGTTTGTAAGATCAGTATTTAAAAATGGTCCCTATTTTTGAGGCTTTGTCTCCCCAATATTTTGGGTTTGTACATATCTTTTATACTAAGAGATTAAGAGCTATGGTTGACAGCAATGTATACGTTTGTAAGAGCAATATTTAAAAAAATGTCCCTGTGCCTTTCCCTTTCCACAACCCCTGATGGATGCCTTTGTCCAGATGTCTTGCCCTGAGAGGTTGTGAGGACTGCCTGGCTTGAGAACTGAATGGGAGAATCTCTTGCTGTGAGGCGACAATGCTAACCGCTGCACTACCACAGCCTGCTTTCTTATTTGTAGCATGTATGATATTTTTTTGTCAAATGTTTAATGGAAATATAAAGATACATAGATCCATGTAAACCAACAGAGAGAGAGAGAGAGAGAAGAAAGAGATAGATAGATACACAGATAGATAAATGCATGTGATTTGTGCCTTCTTGTATATGTGGTGGTCAAAGGAAAGTTTGTTGTCTATGAACATAAATATATTTAACAGTATCTATTCTCAGGAGGATAAATGAAATAGGTGCAGAGATAATGAGATTCGATTTCCCCCCTTCGTTTCCCTTACTACCCTGTGTTCTTGTGGTAAGACTTATATGTTATTAATTTAACTGTACAGTAAAAAATCCTATTTATTTCTGTTATATTGCATGACTCTCAATGGGCAGCCCTAATTACTATGTTAATTTGTTTTATCAAACTTCAAACTTTTTGTGTTTTATTGACCTTATGTGGTCTATTTCTTTAATTAATCTTAATATGTCTGTCCATCTCTATTAAATCAAGCAACTCTTATCTTAGATCATTTTCTTCTAAACTGAGGGCACACCCTTTGTTTTCCATTTCCTGCAAGCATTCTAGTGAATGTTACAGAGCATCTTTTTGTACCATGTTCTTTTCAGTTTCATCCTGTATCATCCGTTGCTTTTTCATATGGGAACTCACTGGCTTAGCACTCCACAAGACTGACTGCATCAGAGTAGCCATAGTTTCCGGTTCCTTCTCTTGCTGTCTAACTTTCACTGGAGGTTTGTACTGGTTTCCTATAGAAGGCTCCAAAATATTTTCATATGGAAACTTATCAGATGCTTCCTGCTCCACTGGTTTCTCCTTAATTTGAGTGTTCCTTGCTCTATCCTGCTGTGATGTTATCTGAGTTAAATTTTCTACACTGAATCCTTCACTTCGCAGGTACTCCATAACTCAGTTTCTGTTTCTTTAACTTCTCCATTACTAATCATCTTTTCTACTTTTCCGCTTTGTTTTCTTATTTTTATTTATTTGTTTTTTGTATTGGAACATTTTCCATGTCCGGATGCCTTTGCCTGCATTTTTCTTCAACTTTCTTTGGTGCTGCTGTTTTTGTATTGATTAGTTTTGCTTTCTCCTTTGCATAAATATTGCACCACATTAAATATGTTTTTTCATTCCTATGTCTATATTTCTTCTTCAGGTATCTGCTGCTCCTCCTTACTACAGGGACTTGTTGTTCCATCATGCTGTGATATAACCTGTGTTAGACTTACACTAAATCTTTCATTTCCAAGTATTCCATAATTTTAGCTTTTTACCTTCTGCTTTACTAATCTTCTATTCTATGTTCCCTCTTTGTGATCTTATTTTTTTATTGTGAAATTTTCCGTATCTGGATGCCTTTGCCTATATTCCTCTTTGAATATGTGTGGGGCTGCCTTTTTGTGCTGATTAATTTGGCTTTCTCCTTTGTATAAATAGTGCACCATATCAGATCTTTCTTTCTTTCTCATGTCCATATTTCTTTTTTATACCTTTCAAAAGTCTCTAGATTTTGTTTTTTATATTTTCACACTTGCTCACTTGCTTCTTTTTCCAAATGGCCCAAGGTTTCTTGGTCTGCATAATGTTTTTCATGAATCTGTTGTATTAATGAAAACAAATTTGCATTTGAATCTTCTGACAGTTTTTCTTGAGGAAATATTTTTCTTTTCTCTAATTTCTCTCTTAATCTTTTCATATATCTTATCTTTGGAAATTCAGGGCTTCTTGCGTAATAGTGATTCGTATCCTCAATAGTCCACTCTGTCCTCTGTATGACTCTTTTTTGGCCTATCAGTTTTTGACATTTTTGTGGACTACAACTTCCTTCTACAACAGGGGGCCCATCCTCCCCCTTAGCCTGATCTAGCCCCATTGTAGGAATGTTTCTGTGTCTTTAGGATTCTATACTGTCATTTTTTTCCATTTCTGGCACCAGTGCGCTTACCAGGACTAGGCACTTTTTTTATCCTGGGTCTTGTGCACCCAGCTAGCTTTTTTATTTTTACCTACTTCTGCCCATGATATATGCTATAAAAATACAGTTTATATATCAGTGTTGTCTTTGTGAGATTTTGTGAAAAACAGGCTCCACTCATGAAGGTACTCACCAAGACTTAAGGATGAATTTAGTTCCAGCAATACTACTTTCCTTTGCTTGCTGACTTATCATATCTCCAGCTGGACTCAGTTTCTCGATAATATAGAGTGTGGGATAGTGTCAAAGGCCTTACTAAATCCAGGAAGACAACGTGCATGAATTTTCTAACATACAAAGCTTCAATGACTTTCTAAAAGATATTTACCAGATTTTGTAGGCAGAACCTCTCTGCTACAAAGCCAGATTGGGTAGGATGAAGGGTTGTAATCTCCTATTATCATTCTATATGAGCTTCACAATGATACATTTCATTAATTGACAAATGACGCTGGTAAAGATATTTGGTCTATAGTTTCCTGGGTCACTGGCAGGGTTGCACTTGTTGAGAGGTAGCACAGTAGGTGTTCGCCAGGCCACAGACTCATGGAAAGTAAAGACATAAAGCTGAAGAGGTTTTAGAGGAAACGATGAAGAAATGTTTCATGCTAACAAGGAGACAGCCAAGTTTGTTGCTGGACTGATGGAGCTGATCTTTTTGATGTTGGACTTTCAAGACTTGTCCTGTAACTATAGGCGATAGTATGGACTGAACTGAGTGAAAGGAGGAACAGGGAGTGGGCAGTGGGAAGAAGTTTGGCTTATATACTTATTCAGTTACATACTAACATTGTTTTCCAAGTCAGAGTAAGTGGTACCACTGGAAATCAGTTTGGTACAGTTCTGAGGATTATTCCTAACATTCCTGACATAGTTAAAAAATGATACAGTTATCTTTGAGTGAAATAGAAATATTGTATGTATATTTCAGAATGGGGTTACCTTTTTGTCATCACTTCTAGCATAGGATTGTTTGAGTTCATTTCTTAGCACCAGCAGCTACTTTCCTTTTATTGTAAAGTTTATTGATATTGGGGCTCCACCAAAGGTTATTCCTTTAGATTTTGGCTTTGAATTTGTAGCATGATAGATGCTTTGATGCAAGAGCTTAAGTGGGGAGTATAAATCAGTAGTACAAATGGCCATGTTGGTTATGGGGTTCCCATTGGTTGTATGTAGTGCGGCTGCTATATGGACATGCACAATGTGAACGTAACTATACAGTCTAAAGCTGATGTACTGGTACAGCAAATGCTGTGCCAGTAATGTGTTAGAAAACCAAGTGCTATACACAAAGTGTTATAAGGCAGAATCAGACCCTGTACACACAGTATATTAACTGTACAGTATAACAATGGGTAAACTATACTGCAAGTGGCTGCATATACAAGTGCCTCTAATGAGGTAAAAAGTAAAATACTATAGAAAACCAAGCACTATACATATTATACAAGGATAGATACTAACAAGATAAAACAGAACCAGGTACTATATACACAATATGATAAGACAAAAAGACACACACTATAGGCAAAAAGTCTAGCAAGCACAGTACAATATGCACAATATGTGATGGTAGACAGAAGAAGGATATAGGGGAGCAAGAAGACGAGCAAACAAGGTATAGTAAGTCAAAATGGGTACAACATGCCAGCATAGCGAAAGGTGACAAAGGAGACAGGCATGGGTGCCATGGGACTAGCAAGTATCACACTACAATTCAAAAGTGCTATTACAGGTCAGAAAGAACACACAATATAGGCATAGTGCTACAATTTTACCAAACAGAGTACAATAATTCAAAATGAAAACAGTAGCAGCACAGAAAAAACAGCACAGGATACAGGTACTGGTGATACAGGAGTAGTAAGGGCAGTGCAACAATGCTTGATGACCAGAATAAATTCCAATGTAATCCTCCTCCAATGGACCTCATTACTAAAGCCACTGTTTAAGCTTCTGACATCTACTCCCATTTAAATTGCTGTATTGATAAGGCAGTCCCTACTCACTCCAGATAAAGTGAGAAATTTAAAAACCAACCTCTGTGGAGGAATATCTATGTAAATAAATTATATATCAAGAGAAACAAATGGCTTAATGCTTATAAGAAGTCTTATTCCACCTATATTAAAACAGGGGTTCTGTTAGGAAGCTCGAAGCTGAATATGAACATAAAATATCCACTAAAGTCAAAATAAACTGCATATCTTTCTTCACCTATGTCAAGATGTTAAGAAATAATGCACAATAATGTTTGGGGCTAGTCCAAAAAAGTATTTCTCACTCTGACCCAAAGAAAACTCCTAATATCCTAGCTGACAAATTTAGTGTAAATTTTACTGCATTCCCTAATTATCACTGTTTCAGCTGCCCACTTTATTACACAAGTCCTGATAGCTATCTGAAAAGCTAAGAACACAAGTAATCATTTGAAATGCTGGAGTCTGCTACAGTGAGTCCAGAAACATGGAGACTGAATGAAAGAAAAAATGAATTTGTATATATTAAATATTCTCTTTTCTCCAAGTTATGGTGATCTCCGAGTTGGTATATGTAAGTTCATAGGGTGTAGGAGGCTTGGTCCCCCCCCACACACACATACATGGTAGGGTACAGGGTGGTTTGCCCCTGCAAAAATTTTTCAAGGGGATTGGGGTTTGGTATGATGTTTAAGGTGTTATCCTCACAGATACAAGGTACATGGTTTGATTCTTAACTTTAGAAGGGAAATTAGCTAGGCTTAAAATGACCTACAATGGTGGTTAGAATAGCACTTATCTATAAAGCTATGAACATAAAGGAGAAGATCGATGTTCGAGATTTGTTCGCCTCATGTATTTTCAATCTTTTTTTTTTTGGGGGGGGGGGGTTTTGGCATGTTGGCACTCACCCTTGGGGTGCCGACATTTCAGTTAGGAGCCAAGAACACCTCATCCTATATGAATCCCTACTTAGCCTCTTTAATCTAAACCTCTGCAGTCATTACATTCCTGAAGCTTTGAAAACAGCCATTCTAATGCTAGGTGGTCCAACAACAGCCCCTGGTAACTATAGATCTATTAGTCTCAATAGACTTGAGTAAAACTATAGAAAGTATTATCTCAAACCTCATTAATCTGGACATTGAAAATCTATTAACTATAGACCTTCATCAATTCAGCATTGTTGAAGGAAGGTCCTGCATCTTTGATCTCTTTAATTTCTTTGAAAAACAGTTATCAAAGCAGTAATGGTTACACAGCACATATGGCATATGTGGACCTGGCCAAGGCCTTTTATATTATTTAATATGCAGGCATTATTGATAAACTTGTAAATCTGAATAGAAATCCTTATACTGTATGGTAGATAGCTAAATGATTGTCTGACAGAGCTCATGTGGTTAGAGACACAGGTGCCACTTTTGAAAACAAAAACTTTACTACTGGTGTACAATGGGGCTCATTGTTAGGCCCTCTCCCATTTGGCATCTATTTCTCAGAGCATCAGGCCAAAACTCCTGGCTTGTGGTTATCTAAGTTTGCAGGTTACTGTAAATTAGGAGTTGTCATTGGATCTTGCACTGACTCAGAACTGCTTCAACATAGTTTAGACCATGTTAACAATCAGTGCAAAGACTTTTGATTCAAATTAAATGTAAAAATGTATTACAGTTAATTTAGATAAACAATGCATTTCCTATATTATATAGTTGACACATTTATCAAATCAGACACTTTTGTAAGAGATCTATTCTAGACACACTGTTGAGAAATCTTTATCATATGACCATAATGTCTCCACAGTAGTTCACAAAGCATTCTATCTGGCTTATCTAATTCCCAAAGGCATCTCCTCTAAATCCAAAGAAGTGTTAATTCCCCTTTACTCATAACTTGTCAAGTTCCGTTATTGAATATAGTGTCCCTTTTGACATGTACTTTTCTAAACATATATCTCATCTTGGGAAACCTCAGAGGCTCCTAACTAAACAGATCAGTTGCTTCAAAAATCTTAGTTATCAGGATAGACTGTCAGTTCTCTCTATATACTCTTTTTCTTACTGGCTCCTCTGTCAGATCTGTGTGTAACATTTTGAGTCATGAAAAATCCAACCCTATTTAACCTTCTATTCCTTCACAGAACAAATAGCTCCTCACATACCAGGCTAAAGGAGCCAAATCTTCATCAAGATAAGGCATGTTGGTGTGATACATTCATATCCCAATATATCCTCCAGCTCTAGAACAAACATCCACTACATACCAGGTAGGGTAGCACCCTTGCCACCTTAATTAGATGGACAGCCTCAAATTCTCCCCATATCTATCAAGTATTGCTCTCCTTGAGGCTAATGAGCACTTATGCATATAGGTTATTGGCTAGGCTTGTAGTAATTTACAGACTTATTACCTAGTAATTACTAATAAAGCTACGGACCTATAAAAATTCTGAAGTGATACAGAGAGGCTGCATAGGTATGGGTATCACAAATGTCTACAGCCACACTACAATAATTTAAAAATGATAGATGTCACAAAACTCTACAAACACAATACGACTCAAAAGTGATACTCAAGTGCAACAAGTCTTTGTGTGCACAATAGTTAAAAGGTAGTACAAGCACCATCACTTGTGCCCCATTCAGCAATAGGCAAAACCTATTTTATTTGTTTTTTATTTGAAAATGTTGTAAATGGATAAGCAGACCAGTCAGGTGACCCTTTTTAGCCACAACCTGGACTTCAGAAAAATAATTGATAAAAAGAGTGAAAGTGCACCATGCATTGTGCGTATCAAAAGTAAATACATGTAGAAAACGCGATAGCAAGAAACGCCAATATTCATAATATTTAAGGCAATGTGAAAATATGTACAATATTATAGAATTTAAAATGTGTAGTTTTCCTAACAGAATGATACCTATATGTACTAGCTGTAAATATTCCAGTTGCAATAAGTCTTCAAGCCTACAGCAACTTATCCAATGTTGTGAAAGCAATTACAGACAGTATCTTCTAGTAGATGTTTCTTCTGTTTAGCCTTGAAGCCATCCAATGTTATTTAAGAACATATTTCTCTGGGTAGTTAATTCCATGTGGCTGACAAAAATAAATAACTTATTAAATGAACCACTAAACTAACCAAAATGATCCAGAGCCATAATTAACTACAAGTATAGGTCAGCTGCTCTGTCTTGCAAACTGCAGTGCATTGCGCTATTTACAGTGGGATGAAGGAAAAGGTGACTGTTTACTGTGGCATGTGAGTCAACATGGTTGTGTACAATATGGGAGCAAACTGGTGCAAAACTGTACAACACTAATTAAGGTAGGCAAAAACAAGGAAACAGCAAGCAAAAAAAGAGATGTTAATAAGCTAATGGCAAATAAAAATTCAGAACACTACAATTTCCCCTTCTTTCTTAGATTCATAAGTGTATACTAGCCTAATGACCACTAGGGCTCTTATAAGCCTAGCCATGCAACTCAAATGTGACCTACAAATTTGATTTATATAGGGGTTAATTTACTGACTGCCTCTGTCCATCAGAGACATAGAAGCCAGACCAGGGGTGAATTTCCTGTTACCTATCCATTGGTCCAAGTTGCACTTAAACAGATAAGGAGGAACTCTGCTTCATATGAATGGGTATCCTGTTCCAGAGAATGGGAATTCTCTGATAAACATATCTGTCTCTCCAACATGTCCTATTTGTGCTGCAAACAAAATTCTGGTCCTTTAATCTAGCAGTTCTGATGCTGTTTATTTTGCTGATGTATAAACGGTTCATCAGAACAAAAGCCAGGGATGCCTTGCATGCCAGGCAAAGATCACCTGTCAGAACTCTGTATGATACAAAGTAAAGAGACAGGGCTTAGAGGTGATCAGCGTAGAACATTCTATTTACTCTCTTTATTCTTTTTGTAAGGAACCTTTGTGGACATGCCAGTTGCTGCATAACTCTGGTCAGTTACATATCAAAGGGGACATTTTACTCTATGATGGGTATGATAAGGGCCAAGTACAGTCATATGATAACCTTTCTGGACCTACATACCATGCCTTTGCTTACAAGCTGAGCAACACAGTAGGATTTTCTAACTTTCTTGGACACATGTTGGTTAAAGGCAAGGTTACTATCTACATGAGTTCCCAGATTCCTAACTAGTGAATCAATTTCTAGGGGTGTTTTATTGATGATGTAGTTACCCAGGGTGGCTGATTTCCCAAACGGTACTATAATGCATTTTTTGGTATTGAGTTTTAAGCCATGGTTTTGGCACCAATAGTTTCTCTATGCTACACCTTCCTGAAGGGTGTTCTCATCTTAGGGGTATTCAATGACTGCTCCCAGTCCACAATCATCTGCAAACTTGGCAAGCTAGAGACCTTTGACACTGAATTCATCATCCAAGAAGTAGATGCCAAATAGGAGTGAGACTAGCACAGAGCCCTGGGGAACTCAACCGGTGGCCAGCCTCTTCGTAGAGGTAGCCTCACTGAGTCTAACCTCCTGGGTCCTATCAGTAAGCCAACTAGTTATCCAGCATGTTATATAGATGTTTATACCTAGTTCCATAAGTTTGTTGACAATGCCTGAGTGAGGTATTGTATCAAATTCTTTAGCCAGCTCTATGTAGGCAGTATGCACCATTTTCCTGTCATCCATTGCCTTAGTGACCTTTATAAAGAAGTCCACCAGATTCAGTAAACATAACCTTCCTTTGACAAGGACAACCTGGCACAGATCCAGTGTCTGGAGGTCTCCTATGTCCTTCTTGATAATTTCCATGATAATTCTTTCCATGGCTTTGCAAATAAGACTAGTCAGACTAATGGGTCTGTAGTTTCCAGGATTTTTTGAAGGTCCTCTCTTATGAAGTGGGATGACCATTGTAGTCCTCCAGTCATCTGACACAAAGCCTGTTTTAAGAATATAGTTAAATAATGACTCCAGGAGTCATGATAAGTCATATTTCATATTGTTCAAGACACACCCTTGGATGTTTTCATGGATCATTGAGTTCATATATTTAGTGAGTGCAGCCAGTGCATGTTCCCTAGCTGTAGTTGAAGGAGTTATGTCTGAGGGGATTTCTGGGGGGATAGTTTGGGATGAAAGGGGGGTATAGTTGGAAATTAATTTGTCCATTAAAGGTTTTCTATATTACCAGACTCATTAAATGTGTCACCATTAACCACCAGTTCAGAGCATTGTTGTGTACTACTCTTCAGGTTTATGACGTAGCTGAATAAGGCCTTATGGTTATCTTTCACCTAGGAGGCTCTCCTAATCTCAAAATTGGCTTTGCTTGACATTATTAGCCCTCTTAGTTGCATATTTAGTTAGATGAGCGAGTGTTTTATCTTTATGGGAATTACCCTTCCTGATTTTTGACATGTATATTTTTTCCTTTTGTTGTATATCCTGTTTAATTTTGGATGCTACCAGTTTTTTTTTCCTGGGGTTAGTACTAGGATTACTTTTAGTAGGTACAGCAGCCTCTATGCAGCCATTGACATGGTTGTGCAGAGTTTCTGAAAGCAATTCAGCATATGCTGCTGTCTCTTGGGGTTTGGATGGACACTGCATTTTGACAAACCATGACTTAATAAAAGGGAATTTGCCTTGAAATAGTAGGATTATGGAGTTGATTTTGATTTCAAAGAAAACGACTTTATGGTTGGACCTTACCAGGGAGGATAAGACATTGGGGGGAGTGCAGTGTTCTCCCATGGGAGGCAATTTGGATTCTGTTTAAGTCTGTTGTTTCAAATTAACTTAATTAGCCTATGTTATAGAGTAAGTAAATGTTGCCCCCTGAATATAATATGCATATGCCATCTGTGTGTGTGTGTGTGTGTGTGTGTGTGTGTGTGTGTGTGTGTGTGTGTGTGTGTGTGTGTGTGTGTGTGCGTGTGTGCATGTGCCCATGTGTGCATGTGTGCATGTGTGCATGTGCACATGTGTGCATCAGTGGTGGCATTGTGTACACATTGTAAACTGTGTTTCCTGTCTTACTCCCACAGGTTCTGGTGCTGCTCTGGTGTCATGCAGCAGGGAACCTGAATAAGCTGCTGTGGATAGTGATGATGATACCTGTGTAATGGCACAGGCAGGTGTGCCAGGGTCCGTCATTGGTCAGCCAATTGACACTACACAGCTGTCGACCCCATCAATGCGCACAGTCATCCTGCCAATACATCCTTTGTCACCAATGTCCCTAGATGATGGACAGGATACAGTGGGCATTGAACATGGTAATGTGGTACTGGTGGCACATGCATCCCCACACTTCTACTGTGGCCAGGGCCCTGACATGCTACCACACAGGCAGATGTCCATGGGTTCCCGTGGGAGCATCCGTGGGCATACCACCCCTGTCAGACGTGCCCATAGAGGTCTTTCAACACCAGCTATGTTTCGGGCTGTAATGCAGGCATAGTCATGTATGGAACGATACACCAGACAGGGTCTGAGGGAGCTGAGAGCATGTCGCACAGCCATGAGTGACAGTATGCGTGATGTTGCAGCTGCCATCCGCAACTTCACCGAGGTCATTGACAGACATTGGGGGACACATTAGATCTGTTCCACAACTATATGTCCATGAGCCAGGGCAATGATAGACAGTTGAAGCGTCGATGTGGCCATATGCCAGCAACAGCAGCAGCTGGCAGCCATCGCGGATGACAACAGGGCTGCGGCCGCTCACATAGTGCCAGCAGCAGCCCCAGCAATGCTGGGTCTGTGCTGTCATCGGACCACCCCAGGAGACCACGTGCACATGGCGCTGGACAGTCCCAAGAGGGACCTGTCTCCAGTCAAAAAACACCTGCTTCTGATGACAGTACCCAGTCTGGCTTGGTACCTGATATGGTCCGTAGCACCCCTGCCAGGCACAGGTACCATGTCCGTGGCCACAGACAGTGATCTGTATGACCTGGCAGGTACAGTCTGTGGCTGTCCACAAACCCCTGTATATGGCAGGCATGGGGTGGGACTGTGTGCATTCATACACACATGGAAAGTGATAACACCTAGGGCTACCACATACACGCACACACTGCATCAACATTGCCCCATCTTGTACTGCTGTCCCTCACCAACAGACACACACAGACATGTCAATTGGTTGTATCAGTGGCAGACTCAGGCATACCAGGTACACACCCTGTGCATATGATGAAACTGTGCCACCTCCTGCAATCTGTAAAATCGGTGCAGGAACAGGTTGACATGGTGCTGATGCACAGGATGACTACATAGACGTATTGTAATAGTATGATGTTGACAACAGTACAGTGTAATTATAGCATTGTGGGTATATACCAGCATGCCTGATGCAGTTACAGTATGAATGTCATTGTATTGTTTTGTACACCCATATTAATTACCACAGTGTTCTGTCTGCACATCTTTACATACTGGTGGTGAGGCTGTGAAGGGATGGCCACCTACATAGGTAGCACAGAGGATACAACAATGTACATATTGATACTCAATGATGGCCATGTCAACTGCGAGTTGCATGCTGTCCACACACGACTCTGCAATGCAGATGTTTCAGGATGTTGACATCTGTGCGGTACTACACAACAGGTTCAAGGCTCACAAGAGCACACTAGCACTACAAGGTCACACCTCATACCATGCATAACAGTGCCAAAACACAGAACTAACTATGACAGGAGGGAGAGTGTCCATACATGTCAAGGATACTGTGGTGCCAGGACAGGTAGCATACATCATACTAAGTCTGGAACTGCTGAGTGAGGGCTCAGTGTCTGTTATTTGACATGTGTATTATTACAGGTATGAGAACTTGGGTATCAGGCCAGTTATTCAACATTATGAAGGTACGTGGTCCATACACTTGTGGGGGGGTGCAGCTGGACCCAGCCCGTCTGACCTGGGAATGTCTGGGTACTGGCTTAGAGTGCCTGCATATATGCACTGTTACATACTGGAAGTCGTACACCTTGTTTGTTGTAGCATAGTCTACATACAGGCCTGCTGACTGTAGCTTTGTTTGTATGCATGTTTGCCTGTTATGTTCCTGAAACACTGATTCCACCTGCAGTGCAGATATACAGTACCTCTGTGGATCCCTAGTGACATCTGTGTTGCTTACTGTACTGCTATCCATGTGTCACTTGACAGAACGTCGCTGTTTGTCCTGTTTGCATGTAGCTTGCCTGTAACACATTGCATATGACTTACCTCACATTTGCTCAAGACAGCATTCAGATATGCCAGCACTAACAAATCAGGAGCACTACACCCTCACATAGTCACCTTGAGTACCTTGTTCCCCATTGGCCCTATGTGTCGTTACTTAGTATGGGAGTCACAATGCTATGGTAGCATGTGCAAAGGTCACCTGTCGATCTACTCTCAGGTCCAGTTGGTGAATCTGTGAGTCACGTGGCAATGTTACAGCTGCCTCATGTACACAGACAACCCTCTCCCCTTCCCATACATGTACAACACATGTGAGAGATGCAACCACATAGCCAAACTGGGGGCTAAGTTCTGTTTACACAGCAATGGCATTCCCTGTCAGGTGGAGTGGGATATTACAGTGAATACAGTACCAGTCTCCCATAGACCTGCCACGACCACAATCCAAACACAGACACACACAGGTACATTATTGGGCTCTCAGAATAGCATCCTGCCTGAGCAGTTGACACCTGCAAAGCAGACACACAAGCAAACATTACGCCAGAGCAGAGCACATGCAACACATAGCTCACAAAGCCTGTGTGCCAAACAGTGTCAGGCCATACGACTAGACAACACACCTGCTACGGTTGTATGAGGTACCTCTATTGTCATGTACACGGTGGTCCTGCTCCCAGGCTGAACAAGGTGACGGTCACACTGAGCTGCCCATCGGGCATTATGATCCACCACATAACACAAGCAAAGCGGTCACTACAAGGCATGTAGAAGTATGACTCAGACATTGTCTGTGCCAGTGTGTATGACCTCTGACACACCTCCCTGGACTACATGTTAGGGGACATAGAGGGGCTCTCTGAGCTTGTGGCACAGGCTGGTATGACCCTGGCCTTGAGTAGCATCTCACCCTCACCATGAATGCTGCCACAATATGTGGACAGGATCATCGGTTTCTGCACTTAACGTATCTTTCAGTGACATCCAAAGGGGATCCAATGCCTGTCAGTGTGGGATTACATGCTGGACATGCCACATTGCTTTGCTTGGGACAGCTTGCACCTGTCACCCATGGCCCATTGTATATTGGCAGAGGCTGTTGCTACACACATAGTGCCTTTGTATGCAAGGCTGACATTACATAGCCACCTACACAGGTATCACACGGGATGGGACACTAATAGCAATGCTACTCAACAGCAGCAGCGTAAACCTCAAGATTCATGCAGTGGAAACTGTCCTTCGCATGGGGTACAGCAATATCCATGCAGTAACAGACTCCTGGTACAAGGCTCCCAGGTGCACACCATCAGTGCCAGGTCATTCCTGATACCATGCTTGTCATCCCCTACACATGCACCAAACCAGAACAGGGGGGATGTATCCAAGGGCACCACAGATACACACCCCCCAGGTTGGTGGCACTGCACAAAGCATCAGAGCCTCTCCATGTGCAACACACAGTGGGTTAGGCTGCCTTCAGGTTCATAGCCTGTCACACACCACACTCCCATACCCAGGAAACCCACTTGGCCTTCCTGACAACACTGGGAATATGACGGTCTCTACACACACCATTATATGGTTGTACTGCAACTACCCAAACATACAGTGTGAGCATTATTCTAGCTGCAAGACCCTATCTGAAGGTTTCTTATCATTCATTCCCTGCATTGCTATGGAACAACTTTTTACCACTCCCACAAGTGGTGACAACATGCTGCACCTGTTCATCACCAACATGTGGACTATATGCTCCAGACCAATCATGTAACCCTCGCTGGTTGGATGACACCATCTACAACCCACACTGTATAGTCACATACCACATGCAGCCCCTGCACAGAACACCACAGTCATACAGTTGTCTGATGCATATTCCATGTATTCACATGAGGCAGGCTTCGGACATGGGAACTCTTGCAGTTCACAGGTACATATGTGTGGGTGGCACACACATACATCATGTGTGCATTGACATTACTGATATAATGTATGTCATGCAATATTGGGAACAACACCCCACACACATGGACAAACTGTGTGACAAAAATGCACATGGCATTTGTAGGATACAAACCCCTACCTAACTATGTTAGGTCACTTGTGAGAGTCGCAGTAGCAGAGTGCACTATTTGCATTACTGGGAGGATTGCTTTCTCCTGCTGTATTTATAGGGTGCTGACATCATCAGTGTTTACACAGTGGAATATGCAGCATGTGTTGTGTAGTAATAGTTGCCAAAAGGGACATTTCTCATACACATGGGATTGCACACACTACTCCCCCACACACAGTCACACACACACTGGGCACTTGCAGGATTCAAACCCCTACCTAACTATGTTATGACACTAGTGAAATGCATTAGCAGAGCATGCTATTTGCATTACTGGGGGGATGGCTTTCTCCTGCTGTACTTATAGGGTGCTGACATCATCGGTGTTTACACAGTGGAATATGCAGCATGTGTTGTGTAGTAATAGTTGCCAAAAGGGACATTTCTCATAGACCTGGGATTGCATACACTACTGCCCCATACACAGTCAGACACACACTGGGCACTTGTAGGATTCAAATCCCTACCTAACTATGTCATGGCACTAGTGAGAGACGCATTAGCAGAGTGCGCTATTTGCATTACTATGGGGATTGCTTTCTCCTGCTGTACTTATAGGGTGCTGACATCATCAGTGTTTACACAGTGGAATATGCAGCATGTGTTGTGTAGTAATAGTTGCCAAAAGGGACATTTCTCATACACATGGAATTGCACACACTACTCTCCCACACACAGTCACACACACACTGAGCACTTGCAGGATTCAAACCCCTACCTAACTATGTTATGACACTTGTTAGAGACGCAGTAACGGAGTGCGCTATTCACATTACTGGGTATAATTTCTGCCCCTGACATATATATATAGTGTGCTGACATCGTTATGGATGAAGAGGTATGTACATCTGTTACTATCCATCAGTAAGGGGGAGAGCATATCTATGCATTAACTTTGCACAGGCACAGTGGCCTACTGTACTGTGGAGGCAGACACCAAATACACTGTGAATAGCCTTCTGTATTCCCTAGGGACAACAGTCAGGTATTGCACTCTACGGCCATATGTTTACCTGTCAGATGCAAGTATCTGTTGCTCATATACTGTTTGTGGGTCTTTATTGCCATAGCCTTCCCTATCTCTATAAACAATGTGTGTACTGTGGGAGATGTTTGCATATGAGTGGGATCCAGTACTTTACTTACGTCTCTGTTGTTACTTCACTGTGTACACTGGGCAGATGTCTGTATTGTGGGAGGTTCCTGTGTTAACACATAGAAATGCCAGATATGTGTGTGCAACTGCTGAACTGTGACATGGCCTAAGTGTGTGAGCATGCCCAGTTCACAGTTTGTATGGCTTCTTGACTGCCACATCTCATTTATCTAAGTGTGCGAGCATGTCCAGTGTGACCTTTCCTTATGTTGGGATCTATGGACCACCACATTTCTGTTTGTGTGTGGATGCCATCTATATATCACATGTACAGTTGAGTGTTGGACATCAGGTTGTGTTCTTACTGCCCAACTGCTGTGTGTCTGAACCTAACAGGCATTATGTTGTGCTTGCAGGGTCGCCATGGGAGAGTTTGCATACAGTTGTCATCATCCTTTCCTGCTGACCAAACAGTTGTATTGTTGTATAGTGTACTGGTGCAAAACTTTCACTGTGGTGGACAGTATAATCGGTTTCAGTCCTATCACTGCTTGTAATGTTTATAGTGAGCACACCAGACTGGTTGAGGGCCAGTTGGAAAGATATGACCATGTTGCATTTTGTTCAGATATGGACAGCTTAGTACATGATTGTCCGACATTGTTAATGTATTCCACAACTTGTGTGGACAGTGACAAACAATGGCCATGTGCCCTAGTCCATTTGTAATGCTAGTCAGAGAGTGTTTGTCCTTCAACACACATTTACTGGTGTTTGCCATGACATATGTCACGGTTAGTGTGCTGTGCCTCTGTCTACCTGTGACATACAGGTGATATCCAGGGTACACCTACCATCTCCCATCCAGTCATCATGATTCCACTGGATGACAGTCACTGAGGGACTCCCTGGATATCCTGTAGTGGGAGTTTAGTCGTGAGTGGAGTGAGCTTCTGGGTTATGGACCAATCAGTACAGCATGTCCTGTTTATGTCTGTGCTGGGGTTCTGGCCTGTCAGCTGCATACGTCACCAGCATTCAGTGTTTACATGGTGCCAAATGTCCATTGATACCAGGTTGGTCATAGCTCTATACATCAGGCACAGTTCACCTCCAGCCAGGCAGTATGGCACTTTGTGGAGCTGCAGTTTCTTTACTCACACAACACATAGCATCTGTTACAGCTCTGCGATCCTCCTGGTGGGGTATTTGTGTGGTCTTTCCAGTTGCTGCAGGTGTCTGCTATGGTACATCCCTGAAGGGCCATTGTACACAATTGTGAGGCTGCTGATGGATGAGTGGAGAGGCACATTGACCTACCCTAACCAAGCTGTGCTTACCTTCATGATTAGGTGGGTATATGGTATGTTTCTGTAATCACTACAGACACATGGTTGTCACATGTAGGATATCTATCACCTTGTGTCCCCAGGTCTCTTATGGCTTCTGATGTACTTACTGGGTTAACACCTATGTGGTAATTTCTGACCATGTACTGTGTTTCCACAGGGGTTGACTATACACTATTTTGCATTTCACTTGTTGACATGGCTGTGGCACCACTTGTGTGTTTCTATGTGTGCCTTTTGTAGGTTGCTTGTGTCAGCTGGAGGGTCCGATATGGTGGCCAGTTTGTAGTCCTCTGCAAACCTGTTCAGACAGAGTCCTTCCATGTTGGCCTGCACCTATGTGGCATATATAGCATACAAGAGGGGTCCCAGGACCATGCCTTGTGGGATGCCAGTTGTACCTGGTTTGCAGTCTGCCATGGCTACAGCATGTCTGCCAGGTCAATTCTGTCCTTGAGCTGGTTTGCAACCCATCTACTGGCATAGGGGTTTATAGTTAGGCTGGGGAGCTTATCTGTACTGCCAACTAGGGTATTGTATGGAAGGGTTTAGCAAGGTCCAGATAGGCTGTGTGATCAACATTCCCCACATCACTGGGCTTGGTGCATGTTTCACATGAGTCAGACATGTGTATGGGGCAGGATCTGCCCTATGACAGCCACACTGGGTAGGGTCCAATGTCTGTGGGTACCCAATCTCGTTATTCATGGGATCCATGATCATCCTCTCCATTACTTTGCCAACCTAGATATTCGGGGTTGAGGGGCGATAGTTTGCGGTATCCATTCAGGCACCCCCTTTGTGGTGTGTGACCACTGCTGCTGTACATCCGCTCTTTGGGTACATATCCTGTGGTAGGACTGATAGTGCACAGTAATGCTATTTGCTGTTCCATTCTTCTTGCAGTACTTGTTGGACACAACCCAGGACACCATCTGGTACCATTGATGCTGTGTGCTGTGCTTTGTGGATGCTGGCTGTTTATCAGCATCTGCAATGTCGGGGGGCCAGCACTCTCCTGGGATAGATATTTGGCAGTTAGGTGCTGGTGGGGAGTTTGCAAAGAATCTGTTAGGTAGGATGTTGGCAATGTGTGTGGGTTTGGTGTATTGTTTGTGATATTAGAGTGCTGCAGAGCATATCTGTGGATTATCACCATGGTTCCTACCATCAGGTAGGACAGCTGTGTAATAATCCTTTGTGTCCTGTACAATTTGTATCATCATAGGTTCATAGGTTCATACTAGGCTATCTGCCCTGGCCTTGTTTGAGCACAGACAGACTGTGTGTGGGTCTCAACACCCCTTGCAATGTGCATATTATGCCCATGTAGGGTTTACTTTCCTAGATGTGACACAGGGATGGCCCCCAATGTACACCTACTATCTCCCATGCACTTCAACGAATTTCTCTTGTTGAGTTTGTGTGTGGAGCTCAGCCTATCATGGACTGGGATTCTGTCCCAGAGTGTCCTGAGCCTCTGGGTTATGGATCTGTCCCTTCAGCACATCCTATTAATCTATGTGTAGAGGTTCAGATATCTCACTGTGGTGTGTCTGCTGGATTTGGGGTTTCTGCAGTGGAGCATGTCCATTCATTCTGGATTGGATATGGCCTTGTACATCAGGCATACATCACCTCTGACTGTGCAGTATGCTTCTGAATTGGGCTGTGGTTTCTTCAGCCAGGCTGCAGATGTCCAATGTTTGGACCTTTATCCTGTTGGTGGGGTACATTTGGGGTCTTTCTGACTGCTGCATGTGTAAGGTAAGGTACATGCGAACTGGGGCATAGTTGTCACGTATGGGCCTGATAAGGGAAGGGTATGGGGGCACAGTGACCCCTGTAGCTCTACATGTGCATCCTTTTATATTAAGGTTGGCAATATAGCAGGTCTTTCTGGCCACCTTGGCAATGTGTGTGTCACATGACAGGTTACCGTCCACTTGTGTCCCTAGGTCCATGATTACTTCTTCCATACATAATGGATTGCCACCTATGTCATACTTTGTGTGTGCCTTGTTTGGTATTTGTTGGGACATTCATACTCTGAAGTGTCTTCAGGAAGGCTGGCTGGGGTACCTGGGTTTGTGTGTGGGGTCTGTAGTAGGCTTCAAACAGGTACACAGTTTGAGACAGTGTTACTTGCCCATGGATAGTCCATGCTGCTTCTTGCTGTGGTACCAACCTGGGGGTGTGGTTATTCTTGATAATTACTGGTAGCCACACTCCTATTGTCATGTGTTCCATGTTTTGGTACTGTAGAGCATGGTATGAGGCATAACCTAGTAGTATTAGGGTGCTCTTCTGGGCCTTGGCCAGGTTTCTGTTACAGAACACATATTACCATTCTCCATGCTGTGGTGGGTTTGGTCTGCATGCACCTTGCAGGTTAGACTTCTGGCATTGGGTAGCATTACGTCCAGGTTATTATCCCTTGTGCTACCTATGTTGGTGGGTTTGTGTTTCCAGACTTACCTATTCCAGGCACAATGGGGGTAACAGCAGCCTTTGGCAGTATCTACACAACCAGGTGTGCTGGGTGCGTGCCATCCCTAGCAGGTGGGGCATCATGTCTTGTTCGGCATGTCAGCCCAGGCTGTCAGCCATGTGTTCCCCCTTGCTAACAGAAATACCTCAGGCAATTATTGTACTTGATCTTGTTGTCTTCATAGAGTGGCATCATGCTTGGTGAGGGTGAGATGTTAGGTTGGGTCTACATGTTTCAAATACTAGATGGTGTTACATTGCTTAACACATGGCAATCATGCCTCAGGTGGTGCTGCAGGGCTGCCTCTGTCGGATGCACATACTACACTCCCTGTACATGTTTGAGAGCAGGTTATGTCATGTTAGGAATCCCTGTTACTATATGAGTGAGTCAGAGAGGGGTATCATTCCCAGGGTTCCTACTGAGCCAGTGTATATGCTATGCGTTGCCTCTTTGCCAAGACCAGGGCATACTGGGCACGTCTCCTTCTGCCTACTGGGGCAGGCTCAGGTTGTTCCTCCTCCAAGTCACGCTCTGCCTGTGATGGCCTTGGCAATGGTGGGGGGCTGTTTGTCCCGGCCCTATGCTGGTCCTGCTGCAGCTGTTTTCGCAGGATCATATTATGTAGCATAGCACATACCATGACAATTTAGGTACATGTAGTTGGTGAGTACTGCAAGGCTCCACCAGATGTGTCCAGGCACCGGAACCATGACTTGAGCAGCCCAAACACATGATCTATTACATTACGTGTTTGTTCGTGAGCCTCATTATGGCGTTCCTGTTCAGGTGTGTGTGCGTTTCTGATGGGTGTCATCAGCCATGGCTCCAGTGCATAACCTGCATCCCCCACTAGGTGTCCATGTGGGATGTCCCCATTGGCAAATGTCTGGTACAGCTGCGTCAAATGCCAGATGTGGGAATCATGGTAGCTCCCAGGGCAGCCAGCACACACATTCATTATTATGCCCTGGGCATCACACATGACCTAGCAGTTGATGGAGGGAAAGCCCTTGTGGTTAATGTAGGCCCTACCCCGCTCACCGGCTGGTGCTTTGATGTGTATGTGCATGCAGTCTATTGCACCCACTACCTCAGGGTATTCCGCTATTTGCTGGAAGAGACGCATATTGCTGGCCAATACCTCACGGGCATTGAGGAAATATACATGATCACCGACATGTGCTGACATGGCATCCAGGAACTGGTGCAGTACCCTGGAGGCTGATGCCTGTGATATCCCCATCATATCACCAGTTGGTCTCTGGAAGGTACCTGTTGCTAGTATTCTTAGGCCAACACATACCTTGGTTTCCACTGGGATGGGTTCCCCTCTGTTGGTTCTGTGTGTGAGGCGTGGCCTGCACAGCTCAACAATTTGCTGCAGGAGGTCTCTGCCCACTCTATAGTGCTCCACTATCTCCAGCTCATGTAACCCCTGGTAGGTGACCCTGGGCCTGTACACTCTTCTCTGTCTCCTCACTGTGGGTTGTCTGGCAGCATTTCCATTGTCACCACCCTCAGCAAGTCTCCTATGTCTCCTTATGACAGCTATGGCAGCCCCTAGCATGTTTGGTCTGAGTGCAGCTTTTTCAGTTTTCACTTCTACTAGCTTACTCCTGTCTTGCAGTGTCTCTTGAGAGAAACATACTGCAATGCTGTTTGCAGTGTTTTAAGTGTTTGGCTGGGCTTGTATTCTGCCTGTGTAATTGCCTGCTTCTAATTGTTTTCACCTGCTACCTCTACAAGTATTCCCTGCTAGTTTCCTACTATTTCTTCTGCTTCCTTTTCCTCTCTGTTTCCTCAGGGGGAGCAGCGCGCATACCAGCAAAAACACACTCACAGTGGCTACCACGCGCACACACATGTTTACACGTACTAGAATCTGCTTATTCAGGTTAAAACGCGTGCACACCAGCGCAAACAGGTTTACAGATCTTTAAACAGGCTCCTACATGCTTCCTCTGTGTTACACGTGTGCACACTGTCTTACTCGCGGCTCCCAGCGCGCACATGCGCGCATGCACATACAGCAAGAAATTTTGGTGTTGGCCACAGTGTACACCTTACATTTCTTGACTTTCCCATGCTTATCTGTTGACACTCCTCTTTTTCTGCTGTGTGATTGATATGTTTCACATACCACTTTGCTCCAATGAGCTTGATTTCTTCCTGACATTCCCCCCAGTGATGTCACCTATCTCCTACTCTGTTACTCCCCCTTATCTAACTCTTACACTACACAGACTGTGCTCATTTGCTATGTGACAGTGTGATTCACTATCCTACCATTCATTTACATAGGATTGCCTACTAATGCTTAGTTACATGTCTTACACTCATCTTCCCCCATTAGCAACCACTAGACGGTGGCCATGTTGTTTTTGGTCTGTTAGTCCCTGCATTGCAAATCCATGCATTACATAAAACCAACATTTGTGGGTTTCAAACCTTCATTTTTCAGTTTTATATAGCGCAGCCCGTTTGTGCAGGGCTGCGCTGCGTTTAAACATTGCCGATCTCCGAATGTTTGCATCGGTTTACCATGCCATTGGCCACATATTTGGCCATTGGCATGCTGTCTGTAACATTTGCACACTTTATTTGGAGCTGTCATGGTTCTGTTGTGTTATTTGCAGTAACGTACTCAGTTGTCAACTGAGTACATTTCTGTAACTAACACGACTCTTACATGGGCTGGTTTCAGCTTCGTGGATCGCTACTCTACCTCATTTGCATGCCTTTTGGCTGCAAGTGGGGTGATTAGCATATCCATGCCCTGCCCATGTAAGAGTAGTTTTAGCTTTCTCTTACATGGGATTTCGGGCTATTTCTGGATCGCGATGGCTGCATGGAGTCTTACACGGCTCTTACACTCTGTGCAAGCCATCGTGAATCCTGCCCAATCACTTTTCAATGTTTAAACTTGTAATTCAATAGACTGATACTATATATAAATCTGAATAGAAACAAATGCATTTGTGTTTGTGTAATAATAAGAAATTAAGCAATGTACATCACAGTCTAGAAATCATTGATAGCAGAATCTAGTTAGCAATTGTTAATCATTTGTAATAAACTATTTATACACCAATTGCATATAAATAAAAAAATAGCATTTTAAAAATTCCATTTATCATCTCAATCTTGAAAAGTGGATAACTACTTTATTTTCCGTTTGTGCAGCTATGGACTTTTTATAGGACTCCAATTTGGATTTAAGTGTAAAATGTAAATATAAGAACTGCACCTACCTTTTTACTTGCTCAGAAAAAATGGAAAGTAATGGAAATGTTAGCAATAATACAATTGATAAGCATCCCTTGACATCTAAAGATTGGTGATAAGTACAAAGTAAAATAAAATTTTAACTATCAATTCTACTAAGGCTTTCTTTGAATAGTAAGAATCTATTTCAACATTTCTTAGAATATATCTCATCTATTTTATGAAACAGAATCCATCTTATGGATTATTTTGTCATTCCTTTTGGTAAAAACTCAGTACCCATGAACTACCACATAGGTGGTAGTCTACTCACCACCAAATGTGTGATAAGAGACCTTGGGTCACAGGTGGACAGTAGTCTCTCCTTTGATAATCACATTGCCCCAGTAGTCAGGAAATCCTTCTATGTGGCACACCTCATCACAAAAGGTTTCTCATCCAGGAAAAAAGAGGTCATTGTTCCCCTGTACTCGTCACTCATTAGACCCATTATAGAGTACAATGCCCCTTTTGGTATGTACCTCACAATACATCTACAACAACTGGAAAGGCCGCAGAAATACCTCACAAAGAGGATTACCGGCCTCAAAGAGATGCCCTATGCAGACTGTATCAAAAAAATTGCAGCTTTACTCCATCGCATATCGCCTACTCAGAGGTGATCTCTGCCTAACACACAAAGCTATGTCAAACCCAGAGCTTTTTAGACATGCTCCACTTAAATAAATCCCAAACCCTATGAGCTACACACTCTAGGGACCTAAACCTCATCACCACAATAAACAGAACATGCTGGAGGGATAGATTCCTGTCCCAGAGACTTCCCATACTCTGGAACAAACTACCTATCTATATCAAACAAAGCTCCTCATTAGCACTGTTCAAGAAAACTCTTGATGATTGGATGAGAGATAGGAAATTCACCCCGGGGATCACTTCTGTGGCTCTGCTCGACAGTGGCACAGGAAAATAATTTTCTTGGGTGGCAAAAGCCAGGGTACCTTTGGCTAGGCTTATATAGGCCCTAGGGCCAATAGCCTAGTACCTACCTATGAACCTATGGGTAAAAGAGGTGGAAATTTTTAAAGTTTGCTTGGAAGTGATATCACACATACAGTCATCCCGGTTAACAAATGTTAAATAAATAAATAAATAATAAATTTCTAAATTTCCTAGACTATATCTTATCTATTTTATGAAATAAAAATCCATCTTATAGGCACAAGAGGTGGTAATTTAAAAGTTAATTTGAAAGTAACACATTAAAACTATATATAAAATTACATTGCCCATTGATATAATTTAAGTGCATACAAGTGTGGATTAAGCAAATGGTGTCATTTGATTAGTGGGGGACTGTCAGTATACTTGGATTGCTATAAGAAAGTTATTTCCAGTAATCCACATTACTATTTTGATAGAAGGGAAATGATTTGCTGTGCTTTATGTACAGTATCTACTGCGTTTTAAAGACATAGAACTAAGAGGAAATTTAGTGATAGAATTAAATAATATAAGTATGCTATCAGATCTAAAATAGTAAAAATTACAAAATGCATTATTTGTACATTCTATTCAATGTAAAAATTTCAATAATGTTTTGCTGTATGTGTTAGAAGGAGTTACAGAGGATTCGGGGGGGGGGCAATGTTGAATATTATTTAGATAGGGTTTAATATTTTTTGCAGGTAAAGCTTAATTCATAAATGTAACATAACTTAAACAATCATGGGAATATTAAGTATTCACTTCTCTTAGCTTACTGCAGTGCTGCAGTGTCTCTGAGGAATACATGGTGAAAAGTTGTTTGCAGAGTTTTAAGTGCTGGGCTGGGCTTGTTTACTGCCTGTGTAATTGCCTGATTCTGATTATTTCCACCTGCTAGCTCTGCTGATTCTCCCTGGTTAACTTCCTACTGTTTGTTGTGCTTCCTTTTCCCTTTCCATTTCCTCAGGGTGGCAGCACCGCGCACACTAGCGCAAACACGCACACACAGGCTTAGACGGAATTACATTAGCTAATTCCTGCTTAAATGCATGCACATAGGATTACACGGCCTAACACTTGCTAATTCCTGCTTAAACGCGTGCACACAAGCGCAAATGCATTTACACAGACTTAGACAACATTACACATGCTAACTCCTGCTTATACACACGCACACAGTCTTACTCGGATATACAGGTGTGCACACGCGCGCATACACGTTGCAAGCATTTTTGCAAGAAACTTTGGTGATATCCACAGTGTGCACATTCTATTTCTTGACTTTACCTAGGATACCTGGTGACACACCTCTTCCAGTGATGAGCAACTGACAGCTAACACATGCCACTCTGCTCCAATGAGCTTATCTTCTTTCATACATACCCCCCTCGTGATGTCACCTATATCCTACTCTGTTACTCCCCTTATCCTAGTCTTACACTCCACTGACAGTGCTCATTTATTATGTAGACTTGGGATTCACTATCCTTATCCTCATTTGCATAGAATTGCCTACTAATGCTTGGTTACATCTCTTAGACTGGGTTCCCCCCTTAGCAACCTCTACTCGGTCGCCATGTTGTCTTCAGCCTGGCATTGCCTTGCATTGTACATTGAAAATTCCCATAAAATCCACATTTGTGAGTATTAATTTTTATTTTTCTGCTTTTTAGAGTGCAGCCTGTTTGCGCGGGGCTGCGCTACGCTTAAACATCGGAAATCGGAGAAAAAAATAAATTTATTTTTTTCCATATTGCATCGGGAAACATTGCCAATGGCCGTATATTTGGCCATTGGCATGCTTCCTCTACTGGATGCAACCTCTATTTGGAGCTGTCACAGCTCCGTTTTGCTATTTGCAGAATGGTACTCAGTTGTCAACTGAGTACATTTCTGCAAATAACACTGCTCTTATTCAGACAGGTTTGGGTTTCCTGAATCGCAAATCTACCTCATTTGCATGCCTTTTGGCTGCAATTGAGGTAATTTGCATATCCAAGCCCTGTCCATGTAAGAGCCATTTTAGGAACTCTCTTGCATGCCCCTGCAGGCTGTTCCTGGATCGCTCATCAGACATGATGGCTGCATGGAGTCTTACTCTACTCTTAGACTCCGTGCAAGCCATCATGAATTTGGCCCGTTGTCTTTCTTTACAACAGCACTCATTTAGTCCAACATTAAATAAACTGATCAGTTCATGTCTTCCCTTAAACCTCACTCCTCCTTCTCCTAAACATTATTTTGTAAGTATTTTTCCCAACAATTCCATAAATTTGAATGTAATTTGTTCATTCCTTTGTTTAAACAGCTTATTTCCAATACTTTTATCTATTTTATAATATTCAATACTTTAAATACAGTTGGTTTAGATTTTGGTTTCTATTTTCTAATAATTACTTTTTTGGCAGGCAGTAGAATTAAACTTAATAAGGCATTACTATATCTAGACAATTCAAACACTGTGTCCTTTCTCAAAAGAATAATTTCCTTAGTTATAGCGATTTGCTCCCCCAGTACTTCTGACAGAGTGTTCTGCAGGGAATTTGAAAATCAACAAATTCATTATGCTAGCCAAAAACATGTTTCCAGTTGCCTCTTTCTTCCTCATCATACCTCCAACAGTTGCTATTTACCTGTGGAAAAATTCTTAGAAGTCTGCTTGGGGTACACAAATACGTATGCAAACACTTCACAGTAAATATTCTAAACCTCCTGTATTCTGTTGTATTCTTAAGAGCCATGCATATGCCCTCCCATTAATCCTTTATAAATTTATTTTCTAGTCTCTTTTCCCAATCTTTTCTAAACTCCTCTGATTGATTCTTATAGTTATCATGCAGTATTTTATATGCCCTACTGATTATCCATTTTTAATAGTAGTTTCTGTTCTAGAGTTAACAAAAAACTCTAACAAAGCATGACTTTCATGTAGGAGTCCTGTATCCCTTTCTTTTGTCTATACTCTGATATCAGTCCCTGGTAGGGAGGGAAGTCACTAACCTGCATTTCAAACTTCTTAGTCTTATCCCACTTCATTACCTTTTGTTAACTTGTTATTTGCTTCCAATATAGTGGTTCCTTTGTCAGTTTCCTCATATAAGTTATAGTTTTTGAGACAGCATTCGAGGATGACATCAGTATTAGTCTGAGTAGTGCTCCAATAAAAAGGAGGTACAGTGTGAACTTGAATGAGAAAAGGGCACTTTATAATTTAAAATGTATTTCAGCAGTTAGGTTTTTAAAAGATGAAAAAGTGGGCAGTTTTAGAATTATGGGCAAGATAGATTATAAGCAAAAAAATATGTTTTTATGCTTAATAATACTTTATTTTTTTAAAGATACAAAATGGAAAACTCACTTAGCATAACAGCATGTTGATGTGGTGTTGTTAGAGTTATTATACATCAGATACATAGACATAGTTTCTTCTGAAGTTATCTGCATACCTTGGCCTAAAATACCCATTTTCTTTGAGATTCCTGAATTATATAAGGATTCCCCAAATTCTCCTTTCACCTAATAGTGTTAGCAAAGGGGTCAAAAACAGAAGATATTTCTTTTTACCAAGACAAGTATTTAAATAAAACTATACAAAGTATTACACCATACATAAGGGATTTGTGGGAGTTATTACATAAGCTACATCATTTAAAAACAAATAAATCTCCTACTGATACTATCTGGTTACAACTCATGTAGTTTCACTGTATACAGTGACAGATGTGAAAGGATATATGAATGCAGACAGTAATACTTTTTGTCTTTTGTTAGATTTACTTTTGGTTAGTATCTCTCTCTCTCTCTCTATATATATATATAGATATGGGGCCAGATTCACGAAGGCTTGCACAGAGTCTAAGAGTAGTGCAAGCCAGCAGACAACCAATATGTCTGTCGAGTGATCCAGCAACAGCCGGCAGGGGCGTGCATGAGTGCTCCTAAAACTACTCTTGCAAGGACAGTGTTATGTTATGTAAATTACCTCATTTGCTGCTGAAAGCTATGCAAATTAGGTAAATTTGCGATCCAGGAAACACTAACCTGTCCGTGTAAGAGTAGAGTTATTTGCAGAAATGTACTCTGTTGGTAATGAAGTACCGTTCTGCAAATAGCAAAATGGAGCTATGACAGCTCCAAATAAAGGATGCATCAAGTTGAGGAAGCATGCCAATGGCCAAATATAAGGCCATTGGCATTTTTATATGTTGAAAATTAATAAAAATCATTTTTCCCCGATCTTCGATGTTTAAGCATAGCGCAGCGCCGTGCGTTTGTGAAGCACTTTAAAAAACAGAAAATTTAAAAAAAAGCCTAAAATAGGCATTCTTATTAAAAATATTATTCTGCCATGCAGGTGAATGGCAGGCTGAAGACAACATCGCCACTGAGTAGTGGTTGCTAAGGGGGGAAGCTCAGTTTGAGAGATGTAACCAAGCATTAGTAGGCAATCCTATGCAAATGTCTGCCTGGGATGACATGCTGGACAAGCCACGCTGCTTCGCAAGGGACGGCTTGCACCTGTCACCCCTGGGCTTCCGGATATTGGCAAAGGCTCTTGCCACCCCATAGTGCCTTTTTAGGCAAGGCTCAAATTCTAAACCTACCACCCTAGAACACCAAAAGGAAAAAACTAAGGGTAATGCTGCTCAATGCCAGAAGTCTCAATCTCAAGATGCATGCACCGAGGCCCTTCTCAATATGGAGAACATCGATGTCTGTGCTGTGACAGAAACCTGGTTCAAGGCTCCTGAGAGCAACCCAGCACTAACAGGTTTCACCTCATATCATACGTTCGGCCCCAAAATCCGGACAACACCAAGAAAGGAGGGGTGTCCATATTCATAAAGGACACCCACACCTCAAGGTTGGTGGCAACGCACGATGCATCTGAGACCATCCAGGTGCAATTAACCATAGGCAAGACTGCTCTGCAATTTGTAGCATGTTACAGGCCACCCTCTCAAACTCAGGAACCTCACATGGCCTTCCTGAAAACATTGGGGGATAAATGCATCTCCAAACACCATCATACTAGGTGACTTCAACTACCCTAATATAGACTGGGAACACTACTCAAGCCCGAACACTCTAACCCAAAGATTCCTGGAGTTCATAAACTCAAATGCCATGGAACAACTAGTCACCATCCCCACAAGAGGTGAAAACATACTTGATCTCATCATCACGAACATGGGATCAAATGTTCAACACTGGAAGTATACCCCTCACTGGTGAGATCAGATCATAAACTAATCTCACTGGAGGTCCTCATCCCGCCCCCACCTGAAACAAAGACCACAGTGAAAAACTTCTCAAAAGCCGATTTCACACTTCTAAAAACTAGTGTGGTCTCCTTTAAGGCCCTGAGCCAGTGGTAAACATTACTCAAACCGCTGAATCACTTACAAATGCCTTCTACCAGCACCTACAGGACTGCATGGATCAGGCAATCCCAAACAAAACTAAGACTCTCTGTACCAAAGGCAAGCGTCCAGTCTGGTGGACCCCAGCCATAAACAAGCTCTACAACAAAAGGAGGAAGCTACTACAAGATAGAGCAAAATCCTTGAAAGGTAAGACACCTTTGATCATTATAAGTAAAAACTAAGAGCTCTCATAAAATCATCCAAGGCAAATTTTGAGAGAAAAATCGCCAAGGACTCTAAAGACAATCATAAGGCCTTCTTTAGCTATGTTAGAAACCTAGGAGGAAACTCCCAGATATGCTCAGAATTAGTTCAAAATGATGTGAAAATTACTGAACCTACACACATTGCTAACATACTGGCTGACAGGTTCAGTGCAAACTCCCCCTTCCCCCAAAAGGAGAGATATCTATTCCAGAGGATTGTAGCCCCCAAACATCTCCAACGCCCAGGTGAGAACTGCCTCACTAAGGCAAAACACAGCATCCATGGGACGGATGGTGTCCCCGGCTGTGTGCTTCATGAACTCAACGAGGAATTAAACCCACAGTTAGGACAGCTGTTTAATCTTAGCCTCACCTCAGGATCGTACCCAAGGTGGGCAGCGACTGTGGTCCCACTTCATAAGGCGGTGCCTCCACAGACCCTGGAAATTACCGCCCCATTAGCTTGACAAGCCTTATCTGCAAAGCCATGGAGAGGATCATAATGGAACTCATAAATAAAGACATAGGGAACTTGCAGACTTTGGATCCAACCCAGTTTGGCTTTGTCAAAGGCAGATCCTGCCTCTTAAACTTGGTTGACTTTTCGAGACAGTCACCAAGGCCATTGATGAGGAAGGCAGTCCATACAGCCTACCTCGACCTGGCAAAGGCCTTGACACAATACCCCACTCAGGTATCATCGAAAAACTCATCAGCTTGAATGTAAACCCATACATCACAAGATGGGTTGCAAACTGGCTAAGCGACAGAACCCACAGGGTCAGAGTTGCTGGAGCCATGTCAGACTCAAAGCCTGTCACAAGTGGTGTCCCACAGGGCTCAGTCCTGGGTCCACTCTTGTTCGGCATCTACTTTTCTGAAGTACAAGCAAACACAGGAGGGTTATGGCTGACAAAGTTTGCAGATGACTGCAAACTGGCCATGCCTAGTCGAAAACACATCTGACACAGATATCCTCCAGAAGGGCCTCACAGAAATGGATAACTGGTGCCAGAGCCATGGCCTGAAGTTAAACGCCAAAAATGCATAGTCATACCCTTGGGGAAAAACAAGGTTACCCTAGCTACCATATAGGTGACAATCCACTGAGCACAGAAAAAGTCATCAGGGATCTGGGGACCCAAGTTGACAGTAGTCTTCGCTTGACACTCATGTTGCTAAAGTAGTTAGAAACCTTCTATATCGCCCACCTGATCATGAAGGGATTCACATCTAGATCAAGGAGGTCATCGTCCCCTGTACTCATCACTCATTAGACCTATGATTGAGTACAATGCCCCGTTCGGATTGTATCTGACCAGACACCTGATGCAGCTTGGAAGGCCCCCAAAGTTCCTCACCAAAAGGATAAAGTTATCTCAAAAATGTACTCTGCTGGTAATGAAGTACCGCTCTGCAATCTCAAAACGGAGCTATGATTCAGCTCCAAATATAAGGATGCATCAAACAGATTTGATGAATATGCTTCAATGGCAAAAATATAAGGCCATTGGCGGATTTTTATATGTTGAAAATTAATAAAAATCATTCATCACCCAGATGCCCTTGACATGTTTAAGCATAAGCGCAGCGCGGCGCTTGTGCAGCACTTGTTCAAGAGAAAATTTTTTGGAAAAAGCCTAAAATAGGCATTCTTATTAAGGGATTATTCTGCCATGCAGGTGAATGGCAGGCTGAAGACAACATAGGCACTGAGTAGTGGTTCAAACTAAGGGGGGCGAAAGCTCAGTTTGAGAGATATAAATGCCAAGCATTAGTATGCAATGAACCTATGAACCTATGAACCTATGAGGATAAGGATAGTGAATCCCAATTTTCCCTGGCATGTGAGCCATGTCCCTAGAGTGTAAGTGTAGGAGTAGGAGTAGGAGAGTAGTAGAGTAGAAGATAGGTGACATCATGAGGGGGTATGTATGAAAGACTGTAAGCTTATTGGAGCAGAGTGTCTTGTATTTGCTGTGAGTTACTTAGGATTGGAAGAGGCGTGTCTACAGTTGTCCTAGCTGAAACCCAGAAACTGAAGGTGTACGTGGATATCACGGAAGTTTCTTCCAAATGTGCTTTCACCGTGTGCGTGCGTGTGCGCGCCTGTAAACCTGTCTAAGCCTCTATGCGCGCGTGTGCACCCGTCTAAGCCTGTGTAAGCCTGTCTAAGCCTGTGTGCATGCGTGTGCACCCGTCTAAGCCTGTGTAAGCCCGTGTAAGCCTGTGTGCGCACGTGTGCTCGTGTTTCTGCTTGTTTGCACGGCACTGCCCCCTGTGGAAACAGAAAGGGAAAAGGAAGGAAAAAAAGTAGTAGGAAGTTAACCAAGGCGAACTAGCAGAGCTGCCAGGTGAAATAAATCAGAATCAGCCAATTACACAGGCAGTACACTAGCCCAGCACTTAAAACTCTGCAAACATCATTCCCCCATGTTTTTCTCAGAAACACTGCAACACTGCAGTATACAAAGAGAGTGAAAACTTAAAAAGATTAACTCAGACAAAAAAATGTTAGGGGCTGCCATTGCTATTATAAGGCAACATGTGCAAGATGCTGAGGGTGGTGCCATTGTGAATGCTGCTGAGCAACCCACAGTGAGGAGACGGAGAAGAGTGTACAGACCCAGTGTAACCTACCAGGGGCTACATGAGCTGGAGATAGTGGAGCACTATAGAGTGGATAGAGACCTCCTGCAGCAAATTGTTGAGCTGTGCAGGCCACGCCTCACACACAGAACCAACAGAGGGGAACCCATCCCAGCGGAAACCAAGGTATGTGTTGGACTACAAATACTAGCAACAGGTACCTTCCAGAGACCAACTGGTGATATGATGGGGATTTCACAGGCAGCAGCATCCAGGGTACTGCACCAGTTCCTGAATGCCATGTCAGCACATGTCAGTGATCATGTATATTTCCCCAATTCCCATGAGGCATTGGCCAGCAATATGCATCTCTTCCAGTAAATAGCGGAATACCCTGAGGTAGTGGGTGCAATTGACTGCACGCACATACACATCAAAGCACCAGCCAGTGAGTGGGGTAGGGCCTACATCAACCGAAAGGGCTTCCCCTCCATTAACTGCCAGGTCGTGTGCGATGCCCAGGGCATAATACTGAATGTGTGTGCTGGCTGCCCTGGAAGCTACCATGATTCCCATATCTGGCATCTGACGCAGCTGTACCAGACATTTGCCAATGGGGACATCCCTGATGGTCACTTAGTGGGGGATGCTGGATATGCACCGGAGCCGTGGCTGATGACACCCATCAGAAATGTGCACATACCTGAACAAGAACTCCATAATGAGGCACACGCACAAACACGAAATGTAATCGAGTGTGTGTTTGGGATGCTCAAGTCATGGTTCCGGTGCCTGGACACATCTGGTGGAGCCTTGCAGTACTCACCAACTACATGTACCCAAATTGTCATGTTATGTGTCATGCTACACAATATGATCCTGCGAAAACAGCTGCAGCAGGAACAGCATGGGGCAGGACCAAACAGCCCCCCACCATTGCCAAGGCATGCATAGGCACAGCGTGACTCGGAGGAGGAACAACCTGAGCCTGCCCCAGTAGTTAGAAGGAGGCATGCCCAGTATGCCTTGGCCTTGGCAAAGAGGCAACGCATAGCACATACACTAGCTTAGTAGGAACCCTGGAAATGATACCTCTCTCTGAGTCGCACATAAAATAAAAGGGATGCCTAACTTGACCCTACCTGT
This sequence comes from Protopterus annectens, assembly GCF_019279795.1. Classification (NCBI taxonomy): domain Eukaryota; kingdom Metazoa; phylum Chordata; order Ceratodontiformes; family Protopteridae; genus Protopterus; species Protopterus annectens. The sequence continues at coordinate 308,857,394 of NC_056730.1, forward strand.
TTTCAAACATGTATAGGGAGAGTACTATGTGCATCCGACATAGGCAGCCCTGCAGCACCACCTGAGGCATGATTGCCATGTTTTAAGCAATATAAAGCAGTGCTAAGCAGCTTTTACCACAATTTAGTATATGTAAACAAAATTGCCTGCGCTAACTAGCGTAACGTCGGGCAACGTTGAGCAATGTTGGGCAAGGTCTGGCAAAGTCGGGCAAAGTTGAGCAAAGTCAGGTAAACATGCTCATATTTGCTTTACTGTCCCTTAAGCAGTCTGGTCTGCCCAGCATGAAAATAAACAGCAGTGACAGGGCTCAGACCCAGGATAATGTGCATTATAGTCCCAGTACTGAACCTCTAAGCCATGACAGCATTTCACTGGCACAGACACAGCAGGAAAATTGTACACTAATGCAAACACAAAGAAATGCTCTATCATGCCCCTAAAGAGCCATATGGGTAACCTCCCCCACAGGTCTATGCAGACAGAGAACAGCAGGCCAGGCGGTGTGATGTGGGTTGGGTAGGCTAGGAAGTTGCAATCTAATATACGTGACATTGGACGCTAAGATCTATAGTACAGTAGTATGCCTCAAGCCAGTATGATAGCCAACAGTACAGACTGAAATGGTGTACCTTACATAGCAGTGCAGGCCTAGCAAATGTGTATAAGTGTCAGGTGAACCCCTTACCCTATGTACACCCACAGTAACAATCAGGTGTGCCCCCAGGTAGAAATGTACAAAGAATAGTTGTCCCCCCTGTATGTAGAAATGTTGATAAGTCTATGCAAAGTGTCTCATGGAAGCCCTGCAGGCACAGCATGATCCCTGTTGATTTATGAGACAAAGGTGAGCCCTGCTGTAAAAATACAACTTGATTTTCCACACACATATAGTATAAATGTCTATACCGGGCGTGCTCACACACTTCAACAAATGTAGTGGATTTCATTCAGCATCACACTGGAAGGTCATACTGGGCATGCTCACACACTTAAGTAAACGAAGCAAATGTCAGGCAACAACATACTGAAAGGTCATACTGGGCATGCTCACACACTTAGGCTAAATATGGAGGTGATAATAAGGGATCTATGGACAAATGTGGATAGTCATCTCTACTTCCAGAAACACATTCACAAAGTGGTCAGAAAATCATGCTATGTGTTCCCACAAACTGCCAAGGTCTTAGCATGTAGGTCAAAGGAGGTTCCCTCTACTCATCAGTCATCAGACCCATCAGAGAGTACCACAACACACTTGCAATGAATCTGACCAGGCACCTTCAGCAGCTGGAAAGACCACTGAAGTACCTCAACAAGAGGATTACTGGCCTCAAACAGTTGCCCCATGCAACAAGACTGAATTTAACTCAATCTGTACTCTGTTGCATACTGTCTACTCAGGAGATCTTTGCCCAACAGACAGGTCCATGTCATTGCAACACTCAGATCTGCTCTGAGTTACAGCTCAATGGCACTAAATATACAGACCCAACTGATATTGCCAACATCCTGGCAGAAAGGATCAGTGTTAACTTTAGTCCCCTCTCACCCATGAAAGAGCACATCTCTATAATGGAAGACTGCAAAGTTGCTGTCATCACAGCTGCACAGGTAAAAAACACTCTCCAAAGTCAGTATTACAGCAGCCATGGGACCAGATAACTCCCCAGGCTGTGTTCTACACAAACGACAGAATGAACAGGCACCACACTGACATACCATGTTCAGTCATAGCCTCACCTCAGGCTTTGTGCCTGCTGAATGGTGCACAGCGATGGTTATCCCAATACACAAGGGTGGAGACACCACGGACACCAGGAACTAGCACCCCATTAGCCTGATGAGCCTGCTCTTCAAGGCCATGGAATGTATCATCATACAACTTATAAAACAATACATTGGTATTCCCCAAACCCTGGACCACAACCATGTTGGGTTTGTAAAATGCAGATCATGTCTCCTAAACCTGATAGATGACATTGAAGAAGTCAACAGAACCATAGAGAAGGGTAAGGTGGTTCGCACAGCCTATGTAGATCTTGCCACGGCTTTCAACACCACCCCACACTCTGGAATTATAGACAAACCCACTAAACTAGGTATCAATTGCTATGTCACAAGATGGGTTGCCAACTAGCTTATCGACAGAACACACACTGTAAAAGTAGCAGACTCCAAGTATGACTTTGGACCAGTGACGAGTGCAGTACCACAGGGACCAGTCCTGGGTCTTGTCCTGTTTTGTATCTACTTCCCTGAAGTAAACCTTAACATGGAAGGTCTGTGACTAATGAAGTTTCCAGATGACTGCAAACTAGGAGCCATAACTGTAAATACTAAAGATGTGAACATCCTACAAAAGGGCCTCACTGAGACAGATGGCTGTTGTCAAAGCCATGGGCTCAAGCTCAATGCCAAAAAGTGCATTGTCATCCCCTTTGTTAAAAACTCTGTAGCCATGAACTACAACATAGGCGGTAGTATACTTAACAGTGAAAGTGTGACAAGAGACCTTGGGTCACAGGTGGACAGTGGACACACCTGTGATAATCACATCCCCACAGTAGTCGGGAAATCTTCCTATGTGGCACACCTCATCACAAAAGGTGTCTCATACAGAATAGAAGAAGACATTGTTCCCCTCTACTCAGCACTCACTAGAACCATAATAGAGTACAACGCCCCTTTTGCTATGTACCTCACAAGACAACTACGACAACTGGAAAGCCTGCAGCAATACCTCACAAAGAGCATTAGTGGCCTGAAATACATGTCATACACAGACCATCTCAAAATGCTCCAGCCGTACTCCCTCGCATATCGCCTACTCAGAGGTGATCACTGCCTAACATACAAAGCTATGTCAAACACAGAGCTGTTGGACATGCTGCACGTAAAACACTCACAATCCCTCTGATCTTCAGACCCAAAACCACGAGTGAAATACAAAAGGAAGGGGTGTATCCATTTACCATATGGATACCCACACCCTCAGGTTAGTGGCACAGCATGAGGCCTTGGAGACCATGCAAGTGCAACTAACATTGGGCAAAGCTGCTTATCAGATTGTAGCTTGCTACAGATCACCTACCTTGTCTCAGGAACCTCACTCAGTATTCCTGAGAACAGTGGAAAATATAAAGGTCCTATCAAACACCATTATATGAGGAAATTACAACTACCCAAACATTGAGTTAGAGAATTACTCGTGTACAACATCCTTTGCCCAATGTTTCCTAGAGTTTAAAAACTCTAACGCCCTGGAACAGCTGGTCACCATGCCCACTAGAGGTGACAACATACTGGACCTGATCATCACCAACATGGGGTACCAGTGTTCCACAACAGAGATAAACCCCTTGCTGGTAATATCAGATCATAAAGTAATCACACTGGACATCCACATCATTTCAAAAACAAACTGCACACTTCCCAAGACCAAAGTGGAAAGTTCCAAAGCCCCCTTGCTATAGGATAATGCTATACAATCTGCCGAATCATTTACAATTGCATCCTATGAGCATCTACAGGGATGCATGGATCGAGACATCCCAAATAAAACCAACATGCACTCCTCCAAAAATAAGAAACAAATTTGGTGGTCGTCGCCCATAAATAAGCTAGACAACAGAAGGAGGAAATGAACACATGATAGAGCAAATTTCACAAAAGGAAAGGAATCACTGATCATTAATAGGAAGAAACAATGATCGCTCATAAAATAATCCAAGGCCAGTTTCTAAGACAAATTGCCAAGGAATGTAAGAATAACAACCACAAAGCCTTCATTAGCTATACCAAGCATGTAGGTGGCAACTTCCAAATATGCTGTCAGCTACTGAAAAATGGCAAGAAATACACTGAACCAACTTACGTTGCTCACATCCTGGGGGACAAGTTCAGTGCAAACTCCCCCCATCATCCCCAAAAGGGCCAGGGTCCATCCCAGAAGAATGCAGAGCCCCAGACTTCATGGACATGCAGGTAAAGATAATCCTCTCCAAAGCTAAGAACACAGCATCAATGGGACTGGATGGTGTCCCAGGCTGCATCTTACACCAGCCCCAAAAGGAACTACATCCTCACCTACATTCACTGTCCAGACTTAATCGTACCACAGGTTATGCACCCAAAGAATGGCATACACCAACAGTCATCCAGCTCCACAAAAGGGGTGCCACAACAGAACCTGGAAACTATTGCCTTATAAGTCTACTCAGCCTGGTCTGCAAAGCTATGGAGCAAATTATTATGGAACCCATAAACAGAGACATTGGGGACCTCCAGACACTGGACTCTACCCAACTTGGCCTTGTTAAAGGCAGATCCTGCCTCCTAAACCTAGTTGACTTATTTGAAACAGATACCAAGGACATAGCTGGAGGTGAAAGTAGTCCACACAGCCCACCTGGACCTCAATAAGGACTTTCCGCACCATTCCCCACTCTGTCATCATGGACAAGCTTACCAGCTTGAACATTAGCAGCTATGTAACAAGATGGGTGGCCAAGTGGCTCGCAGATCAAACACACATGTTCAGAGTTGCGGGTGCCATGACCGACTCTAAACCAGTCACAGATGGCATCCCACAGGTCTTGGTCCTGGGACCCCACCTGTTCAGTAGATACTGCTCAGAGGTACAGGCAAGCATGGGAGGAGTATGGCTGAACAGGTTTACAGATGACTACAAACTGTGGTCCATAGTCGACTCTACAGCTGACACAGACATCCTCCAGAAGGGTCTTACAGAGACAGATACCTGGTGTCAAAACAATGCCCTCAAGCAGAATGCCAAAGAATGCATAGTCATCCCCTTTGGATAAAACAAAGTGCACACAAATTACCACATAGGTGGTAATCCAGTATGCACGGAGAAAGTCATTATGGCCCTGAGGACACAGGTAGATAGTAAACTCTCCTTTGATGATCACATGGCCAAAGTGTTTAGAAATTCCTTCTGTGTAGCCCACCTAATGTAACCCACTTGGTCTAGTCTGATGATGTCACCATCCTACAAATATACCTTTGGAAAAGAGAATTCACAGTAATGTGTGGAGCGTGTTGTGTAAATGTGTACTCCTGTAGTATCATAAAGTAGTTAGATAGGGGTTTGAATCCTGCACTTAAGTGTGTGTGTGTGTTTGTGTGTAATCTCCTTGGAGAAGAGCAACCTTTTTGGAGACTACTAAAACACCTTAAAAGTGGTATACTCATCTTTGTCAAGTCTGATGATGTCACCATGTTAAAAATATACCTGTGGAAAAGGCAACTCCCAGGAATGTGTATAGTGTGTTGTGTTAATGCATACTCCCCTAGTATCATAAAGTAATTAGGTAGGGGTTTGAATCCTGCACTTGACAACTGTGTTTGTGTGTGACCTCCTTGGAGAGTAATAAAACACCTTAAAAGTGTTGTACTTATCTTTGTCAAGACTGATGATGTCACCATCCTACAAATATACCTGTGAAAAAGAGAACGCCCAGTAATGTGTATAGCACATCATGTTAATGCATATTCCACTAGTATCATTAAGCAGGGGTTTAAATCCTGCACTTGACAACTGTGTGATTTCTTTGGAGAGTAGTAAAACACCTTAAAAGTGGTAGACTTATCTTTGTCAAGTCTGATGATGTCACCATCCTACAAATATACCTGTGGAAAAGAGAGCTCTCAGTAATGTGTATAGTGCGTCATGTTAATGCGTACTCTTCTAGTATCACAAAGTAATTAGGTAGGGGCTGAATCCTGCATTTGACAACTGTGTGTGATCTCCTTGGAGAAGAGCAACCTTTTTGGAGAGTAGTAAAACACCTTAAAAGTGGTATACTTGTCTTTGTCAAGTCTGATGATGTCACCATCCTACAAATATACCTGTGGAAAGGAAAGTTCCAGTAATGTGTATAGCATGCTGTGTTAATGTGTACTGCTCTATTATCATAAAGTAGTTAGCTAGGGGTTTGAATCCTGCACTTGGTGAGTGTGTGTGTGTGTGTGTGTGTGTGTGTGTGTGTGTGTGTGTGTGTGTGTGTGTGTGTGTGTGCACGTGTGTGAGTGACAATGTGTTGCGGGTTTTGCTTTTACTACTGTATGACATATCAGTATGACAACAGTATGTGCATTGCACATGTCAGGTAGCTGTGTGGCAAATACATATATGTACATGTGACCTCAATTATTTCATAGGTGGGAACCCTGCTTTCTCCATGAACACATCTGTCATCTTTGCCAGAGTGTGCTGCTGCTTTCCAGACCTTAGGTCATATCTGTATGCTTGTGATAAGCCCAGCCACTGCAGTGATCCCTGGCCTGGGTCATCCATGTCACACACACTCATTACGGTTTCTATTGAATAGTGTGAGTGAGGGTTTATGGCTGTGGTATATTTCAGACCTGTTCAAATGCAGCAAAGTCTGTCTATGATGGCTATTCATTACAGGTGTACAACAACCTTTGTGGATATGCATGCAGACCCCTTATTGCTTATGTGATCCACAGAGGGATTTCAAAATACCTTTGGAAATGTGATTACTAAAGGAGAGATGAGGTAACACTTGGCTGCATGTACACATCGGTACCTGTTCAACATGTTAGTGGCTACTACCTGTGTGGTACTGTGGGGATACTATGTTTTGTAAAGGTGGATGGCTATGCTTTAGTTGGTTTATAGCTTTACAGCATGGGTATGACAACAGGTATCTGTCTGTATGATAACCTTGTCGAGGATGTATGTGTCATCTGGAGAATGCATTATAGGCCACAGTATGCATTTCCAGATGTGGACAGACATATCCCTACTGTGATTGCTTGTACATAAGAGAGCTATATGCCAAACAGGAGTGGTCTCAGTAATGGGTGTAGTTGAATATCACTAGTTACTGGCATAGTATAGTACTTGAAGGATCCAAATGTTACTGTGTGTCCTACATCTGTGTGTCAGTTGTCAAGACATCATCTAATGATTGTTTATGGTCAGGCTGTTGAGGTCATGTATACTACCAGAATGCAAAACAATGACAGATAGTAACAGTATCACCCACAGCACAGTGTCAAACCATGTCATACACACATGTGTAGTCAAGTTCCAAAATGTGTGTAGTACAATGCGTACTGTCCACCAATAGAAACTATGGAGTGCTACTGTGTAATACAGGGCATATCACCCTGCCCATGTGTCCACTATGCACGTACATGCAGACAGTGCACCTCCACCATGTTCACAAATGTACACCTGCAAATCTGTGCTACACACATCCCACACATACTGTCCACTCTCTAACACATGCTGCCAATACTACACACATCAGCCAAGTGGCACGTGGGTGGACAATACACTATTGGAACTAACACTGGTGCAAACAATACTACATTGACAATCATAGCTTTAATGAATCATGCCTGCTCAGCTACACCTTCAAGGATATCATTAAACTTTACTGCTGACAACATGCTAACATTGCTATACTGCTATAAAGTCACCCTGTGCATCAGCACCATGGTAGCCTGTTCCTGCATTAATGTTACAGATGACAGGAGGTGGCACAGGTTTCATTATATGCACAGGGTGTGTTGGTTTGCCAGAGGCCTACATTGAGCCATACAATCAACATGTGTGTGTGTGTGTGTGTGTGTGTGTGTGTGTGTGTGTGTGTGTGTGTGTGTGTGTGAGGGCCAAGAGTACTGCTATGGGCCAATGTTGATGTAATGTGTGCGGGTATGTGTTAGCCCTAGGTGTCTGGTTTATGTGTGTGTGTGTCTGCATGCACACAGTTCCACCATGTGGCTGTCATATACGGGGATTTGTGGGACAGCCACAGACTGTACCTGCCAGGCTTTACAGATCACCATCTCTGGCCACGGATATGGTACCTGTGTCTGGCAGGTGTGCTACTGACAGTATCAGGTACTAAGCCAGACTGGGTACTATCCTCAGAGGTGGACAGGTGTACACTGGACCCAGGTCCCTGCTGGGGCTGTCCAGAGCCATGTGCACGTGGTCTTCTTGGATGGTCTATGGACAGCCCACCCCCAACATTGCTGGGGCTGGTATTGGCACTACGGGAGCGGCTGTGACTTGAGGGACGCCCGCGGAAACTGCCAGCTGCTGATGTTGCTGGCATACATCCACGTCGACTTCTCAACCATCCTGCACTGTCCTGACACATGGACATGACATTGGGGAGGACTTCTAATGTCTCACCCCAACGTCTATCAGTGACTTCAGTGTAATTACAGATGGCACCTGCTAGGTCACGGATACTGTCAATTACAGTGGTGTTATGTGCCCTCTGTGCCCTTAGTCCCTGTCTGGTGTACCGTTCCATATGTGCCTGTGCCTCCATGACAGCCTGGAATATGCGTGAGGTTGTAAGATCTGTGGCACGTCTGCCAGGTGCATGATGAGCAGCAGTGCTCCGACAAGAACCCCTGGACATCTGCCTATGTGGTACCATTCCAGACATCTGGGTATGGCTGCTGTGTTGGGATGCATGTGCCATAGATACCACACTGTCCTGGCCAATGCCAACTGTACACTGTCCCTCAGCTAAGGGCATTGGTGATGGATGTATTGGCAGTATGACTGTGTGCATGGATGGGGTGGACACGTGTATTGTTGATTGATGGCCCAATGACAGACCCTGGCAAACATGCCTGGGCCTCAACACACCTATCCTCATTATCACTATTTGGCTCAGTGACATCAGGTTCCCTGCTGCAGTGAACCAGCCCAACCTCAGGACCTGTGAAGGAAGACAGGAAACACACTTTACGACCTGTACATGATGTCAGAACACATGTACACATGCACACATGCATACATGCACACATGAACACATGCACACATGCACACATGCACACATGCAAACATGAACACATGCACACATGCACACATGAACACATGCACACATGCACATATGAACACATGCACAAATGCACACATGCACACAAATACAGTCCTCACTAAAGCAGACACACACACACACACACACACACACACACACACACACACACACACACACACACACACACACCACCAGCAATCTAGAACATACTCAATAGCGGTTGATGGTGGGGTACAGTATCACAAGCCAAACAGTCATATCACACATGTCAGCATGCAGGACATGTGTTGCTCAACAGCATGCAGTGCGAGTGTAGACAGCCCTTGTTAATAACAGTATACATGGCTTTGATGCATGTGTGTTGTTGCTCAGTGATTGGCCTCACCCTGGAACGCAATGTGTACATGGACACAACATTGCTGTGCAAGTCTTAAAAGCTCTGCAATGTCCTGTGCACCATCACTCACAGGTATACATACCATGGCTGTATGTGTATCTGTGTGTCACATAGATATCCATTTCTGATTAGAATGTCTGTGTCTTTAGCAGATAATTGTGGACACAGGTTTAGCACATGCATGCTATGTATACACACAGGGTGAGTGGTGCATGTATACCTGATGGGATACCATTGCTCAACATAGCCATTGTACAGTGGTTATGGTGAGTGTAGGACATATTGTGGACATGCCAGTGCCAGCCATGACATGGCATGCCACAACACAACTGCAACATTACACATCACACATATCCAATGTGTGTCGTATGACCTATACACTCAATAGCATTACAAGATATATATATGTCACTTTGTACAAATGGTGATTGCTATGCATATTGTGTATAGGTGCATATGTTTGCACACACACAACATTGAGGTGCATAGCAATGAATGCTATGTGTAGTACTGTGGTTACTGTAACTGGATGGGGTATAGTACCATGAGCCATCATCATGCAGCATCATGTGGTCACTCAAGGCTACTAATGTGTGCGAGACTGGCACCTAGCATAATGTACCTGAACTGCAGTACCATGGCTACATTCAGCATTTCACAGCCAGTTGTTACATGGGTTTGTAAGGTGCCCAATAGGGAGCATTGACTAACATTAATGTGTTATGTGTTGAAGAGTGTCGCACAGCCCCATGATAGGCCTCTACCCCTCAGGTATATTATGTGTGCTGTGTGGATGACATTTGGAATACTGGAGTGTGACCTTACAGCGGGTGTCTGAATACGCCATGTGTAGCATATTAACGTGTACTGCATATGACAAAGTTGTGTATGTTGTGTGCATGTGTATCGACTCTGCCTATCCAATGTCCACTACAGTGTTGCCACAATTGTGTTGGATGCTCTGTGTATTGCATGTGTTTGAGGCAGCTACTCACATTACTGGGATGTGCATAGACTCACAGCAAACATGCACAGCATGCATTATGCGTAGGTGTGTTATGTGTACATGGTCTACACCTCACCTATGACATGCACATTTAATTTGCAATATTAAATGTAGAACACATTCACCAGCATGGGTCTGCTGCCTTGCTGTCACACCAGAGGGACCTACAAGGATATGAGACAGTTTGTCAGTGGCAACAACTGTGGCATTGCTACTGTGGGTTTGCTATCTTACAGTAGTACAACGGTTGACAGTCACAGGCCTACAGATTATGTTCCAAAGTATCAGTATTGCACAACACCAGGCTCCACATCTTCTAACTATACAGTACACATCTCACATATGCATGATCTACCAATAGAGGTAACAGTAGTCTACAGATATGCCATGTTACCTGCACACTCCGTATCAACTCGCTGGGTGGCTCTGGCCTCCATGATGATACATGTTTGCTGTTGTTGTTGTTGGCCAGGAGCCACCAGGCTCAGGAGCAGCTCCTCCACTCTGGTGAGGGGGGATGGATGGCTACCCCACCACCTGTGGCAAGCTGTTGTCTATGGACATCAGACGCATGCTGCCGGACATGTCTAAGTAAATCACTACAGTGATGGCGTACCTTCTCATATGTCTGGTTATGCATGCCTATGTCATTTACCCTACGGACAACATCTTGCCACAGTGCAGTCCGCTCATGCTGGTCCTGGCTGGTTCTTGAGAATAGCAGGGTGTAGTGCTGAACCAGGCTGGTTGTTATTTGTTCATCCTCTGCTAGGCTATAGGTAGGATTGCGATGGTGGGCCATGACCCTGGAAGACAATGAAACAATATGTGTGAGCAAGTCATGTGGCACACTTAACATTCTAAAGTGCAGATATCACTGAACTTCCATATATAGCAACCTATTGGCTGTCAGAGGATACACACTTTCAATAACACATATCAGTGCTCAACTCACAACTGCCTGACAGTGCCTGGCATGCTTTATATATCAAACCATGTTTTGCACAGCAACAAAGAGAAACCAGTATGTAAGACTATACAACAGTACATGGCACAATGTATGTGACACAATGCACCACCTAGCCACAGGAGGTATATATCAAGCTAATGCATAAAGAAATATGTCATCCATTGCAATGATTGTAAAGTCCAGTTACAGTATTACCAGTATACCACACTAGTTGTTGATGGCAAACCCCTGCCTAACATATGTGCACATTCATTAATATAGGTGGCATACTGCTGTACTAGACTATACATGTTGCTAGATGTGCACTTATATCCTGTAGCACACATATGACCGAGGGCATGTTACAGGGATACCCACACACACATCAGACATACATACAAGACACAAAGGTATGGCAACCCAGATGAGCTTTACCTGTGTACCATACAGTACTGTGTGTCAGTACTTACAAAACCTTATGCCTGAGGTATGCAATCTGTGAGGACTACAGGGAACACACAAAACAGTGGTTCCAAGCAATGTGGACATACACCATACTGTGCTGTTTAGGCTTACAGCTTCAGGTAGTACTACAGTTCATACGGGATTTGGATTCACCAGCAGTACCAATCAATAAGCATACATGTACTGCTTTAACCTACAATGGCACACCCCAGTCAACACCAAGTGACTATGCCAGACCATATGCCATACTGCTTTTTCTGCCTAGCAATAGCATACACATATTTTGCTGGGATCAGAGCTAGGACAAAAATAGCATGACAGAAACAGTTTCCCACTAAGCTATCACACATATACAGAACTTTGACACATTCACCAATACATTCACCATCACACTCAGTCAACCTCACATAGCAATTATTGCAAGAAGTACATGTGGGTGTGTATCGGTTCATAGGTAGGTAATAGGCTATCGGCCCTAGGTCCTATAGAAGCCTAGCCATACGCTACCCTGGCCTTTGACACACATGTAATTTAATTTCATGTGCCCCTGTCAAGCAGAGCCACAGAGGTGATTCCCTGGGTGTAATACCTGTCTCCCATCCAATCATCAGGATTATTCATGGCGACTGATAATGAGGAGCTTTGTTTGCTATTGATAGGTGGTTTGTTCCAGAGTATGGGATGTCTCTGAGATAGGAATATATCCCTCCAGCATGTTCTGTTTATTGAGGTGACAAGGTTTAGGTCTCTAGAGCATGTAGCTCGTAGGGATTGTGATCTGTTTACGTGGAGCATGTCCAACAGCTCTGTGTTTGACATAGCTTTGTATGTTGGGCAGAGGTTACCTCTGGGTAGGCGGTATGTGACACAGTCTAGCTGTGGTTTTGTGGGATGATCTGCATAGGGCATCTGTTTCAGGCTGGTATTACTCTTTGTTAGGTATGTCTATGGCCTTTCCAGTTGCTGTAGATGTCTTGTGAGGTACATACCAAATGGGGCATTGTACCCTATGATGGGTTTTATGAGTGATGAGTAGAGGGGAACACTGACCTATATTTCCCTGGATGACACACTTTTTGTGATGAGGTGTGCCACGTAGACAGATTACATGACTAGTGTGGCACTGTGATTACACAGGGGACACTACTGTCCACCTGTGTCCCATGGTCTCTTATTACACTTTTGGTGTTAAGTAGACTATCACCTATGTGGTTGTTCATGGGTACAGAGTTTTTGCCAGAAGGATGCCAATGCAGTTTCACCATTGAGCTTGAGTCCATGGCTTTGTCACCAGGCATCTGTTGCAGTAAATATGACCCTGTCTCTCTCTCTCTCTCTCTCTCTCTATATATATATATATATATATATATATATATATATAGTTATATAGTTATATATATCCATACACACATACATATAAACATCCATTGGTGCGTATATAGCTATACATATAGGTACATATACAGTCCACCTTTCATGGTGGGAATATCAATTATGCGAAGGTTGTGAGGTATACAGTTATGTAATAATATTGCAGTCTTGTGCGGAATGCATTGAAGGTGTTCTCAGCCCATGTAGCTTTAGCAGGCCTCACTGGCTGCAACACTGCAATCCTGACAAATCATACCCACAGCGTTTAATCTTCACATGTCATATACCAGCACTGTATGCTGTCTTGTTTGCCACACACTACAACCTATATAGAAATATGCACATAACAACCTTCGCCAACATATATATGTCCACCCTTCACAAACAGTTACAGTATGTCTCTTGCTCTATGCACATGTACAGATGCGAATATATCTGACACAGAAAGATCTCTCAGTATGTGTGTGCCATACACACACAAGGTCCACACTGTTGTAAGTCCGTGGACCTCATGGCTGACCTGTTGGGACTTGCTGTAACATGAACAGGTGTCACATGTGAGCATATAGTAATATTAGAGGGTGTATATATAGCTGCAAATGCTAGATTAGCATACTAGCCTGGTTCAGCAGTTGCCAATGCTAAGCTACACGTTAATATGACTATCATGCATTTGTTACTCTGTCACATCCATGCTTATATAGCTGTATGCGCTAATCCCCCAAACAGCCATTGTACACACTACTGTACAGAACACAGATAACATGGATCAGATGTTTGACATTTAATGCTGAGCTACATATGTCACAGTTATATCCCACTGCACACAGCTACACACTGATTTGTCTATGGCAGTAGTTATGCAGGGCATCTGTGCATAGATATGTACTGCTGCCACATATGGATCATTCAAATTATGTAGAGTACCCTTCAAAAACATCTACTACATGCCAGTAAATACATATCTGTTATATACCTTTCCTTTGTATGTGTTTCTATTTTTTAGTTCCGAGTGTCTTTTTTTTTTTTTTTTTTTGTTTTCTGTTGCTGTTGATGTTGATGATGATGTAGATGTCAGTGTCTGTCTGTCTATCTCTCTCTCTGTAACAGCAATGGAATGATTGCATGTGTGGATAGCAAGTACAGCCGGCTTTTTTAGGTATCTGCACATGTGCATGTGATGGCATCTGCACCAATTGGTGGCCACCAATTGGTAATTGCATGCAGCCTGCTGTGTGGTGATTGCAGTACTCACTGTCATAGCAACCCAATGCTATAAATTGCTAAGTCAGGTAGGCGTAGCCCTTTCAGCTTTCCAAAGTGGGGCCCATGCTTGTTTGCTGTGGACACCATTCTGTAAGTCAGAAGGTTGGTATACTTCTTATATCTGAAGCTAGGGGTGTAGCCAGTGATTTGAATGTTATACTCAGACCTGAATGTTTCCACTTCCAGTACACAGTTGTCAGTGTAGAATTGTACTCACCCCTACAAATGCTAACACAGGATACATGGGAGTATGTAGTTTCTTTTCTTCTTATACAATTAGCTGCCATACATAAGTAGTTATTGAGATGTATTCATTTGGCACATGAACTGTTTGTGAACTGCTATACTGTGAATATTAATGTACTCACTTCTGCACAGTTTGTGCTTTTTTATTGTTGACATTAGTACAGGATGCTCAAGAAAACTGGACAATTCCAGTACTGAGTATGCCAACCTACATCCTTGGTGGACCCTGAACACACAGGTATTTTGTACATTTGGGTGGGGATTGTCCTGCTATGATACTGTGTGGGGTTGTAAAGTGCTGCTGTAGCATTATTTACTGCTAGACTGGCTGGTTCTCTTCTCACAGTCATGTAATGCACTTTCACAACAACTGCTGGTTAAGTTCCAGAGAACAGGTTTTGTGTTATGGCATTCCTATCTTTCCTTTACATTCACTCATTCTGATGCATGATATATCTATTTCAGCAACAACCTGCTGTATATCTACTGTGGCTTAGTGGTGCGTCATGCAGTCTAGTGTGTCCAAGGTCCGGGGTTTGAGACTGACAGAGGTGTTTTACTTTGCTGCTGAGCAGAACAAGGGCCCTCACATGCAGGGTGACTAAGGCACTTTTAAGCAGTTGTAAGCGGGTTTGTGCGGGTTTGCGCGAAGCTTAGCAATACTTAGCTAAGCGCACACAAGCGCACACTCGCGCAAACCCGCTAACTACTGCTTAAGAGTGCTTACTCCTGCTAACCCCCACCCTCATTTCTTTGAAAGAAAAGAAAATGGGGAGATAGGAAAGTGGTGAAAAAGGGACACAAAGAGGGAAAGACAGTAGGGAAAACAGCTCGGGATGTGCATGACGGGTATACGTAAGGTCCATAGCTGCCCATTTCTTTAACAGCAATAGCTGTGCATATGCTAAAAATTTGGAGGGAAATATGAAACCTTCCACCCCTGAGAGAGGGGTGAGGACAACAAAGTATGCTGTACTTCCAATTAAATATCAGTTTATGTGTCCAGCGGACATGTGTGCAAAATGGGCATCTATGTATGGGGTGTAATTTTTTTTTGGGAGCAGATTGCCCTTTTTTTTTCAGGTGAGAGTGGAATGTGGGGTAGGGGAAGTAGGTATATTTTGGGAGGTAGGTTGGGGAGGTAAACAGACAAGACAAACAACACACATACGGGGTGGAATATGACACATGTGGTGGGTGAACACCATTAACGGGGAAGGATGTTTGGAAATTGCAAGCCCATGAGCCCACAGATGGCAACAGTGGAACTGAGATCCCCACCCATGGGCAGACACCACTGCACCTTCACAGCCCAGAGGGTGGCTGTGCTGGGGGCTGCATAGGACGGACAGGCTCACCCATGAGTTGCTCCACTCGTGCCTCAAGCTGGTGTAGAGGATCAGCGACTGAACGCTCGATCTCCCTATGCACCACAGCCCGGACCATTCGGAGGGTGATAGGTGGCCCTCCTCCGGCCACGCTTGCATGGAGGGGATGAGCCCCATCCCCTGCAGCACTTCCACGCAAAGGTGGCACAGGGCCAGCAGAGGAGGAGGTCCCGGGCTGGGCACCAGACCTGCTGGTGCCAGGTGCCATCTCCAGCTGAGGTGGGACAGGTGGGTCCGCTGGGACCGGCCTTCCCAATACATTCTATGTTTAGGAGAATTTAATGACAATATGGGTTGGTAACAGCCAACAGCATTCCAAATTTGTTGTAACAGCATGCAGTAGTATTCTCATTAACCCAACATACCAGAGTTTCAACAGTTGAACAGCAAGCATAACACATGCATATATAAAACAACAGTGGACATTCCAACAGCATGCAGGATTGATTGGAGGCAACAGGCCACCAAGATTGTGGTATTTGAACAGGGCACATGCATCAAAGTAAATTCAGATATTTATAAACCAATAGGACATATGTCCCAACAAATGTTTTGAGATTAGACATACCCATTGAGGTGTGGAATTGCGTTGTTTATGCACATACAGTAGGGTGTAAAAAGATACCTCCATTAACAACTTATATATACTTTTAGTTTACACTACATTCCTATTGACTGCAGGTATATATCCCCTACATGTATTATTACACTAGGCAATGTCCGTTAAATTGTGAAATGGGTTTTGCTAGTTCTTTATATACCTGACCTGTATCTGACATACAAACTGTACAGGATGCAGATGTTACTGCTAAGTATTTATATATTTTATTTATATTTATATATCTACATATCTGGATGTGTTCAGGTGACATTTTCAGTTATATTTTAACAGCCCCCTACATTTCTAGCAGCACACTGACATTTCTGGGGAACACAACAACAAGCTACTCATGTGCCAGATTAACCTATACATGCCGGCCATGAACCAACAGTTGAGGACTGTATATATGCTTAACAGCTACTGGCACTCCCTTCATCTACTTTATATGGGCCTAAACAAGTGTGGGTTGACAGCGCTTAATACAACAGTACTATTTCTATAATGCAAGAGTACAACAACATTTCAAAGAAAGTGACACGAACACACTCCAGGAATTATACCTTTATTAATTACATTACTCACTTTTCTAGATGCTCTCTCATTTATTTGATATTATAGTGCATGCAGAAGACTTATTCAAGACATATTATACCTTTATTAATGGGTTACAACACTCTTTTTCAGGCTCTCTCACTTATTTTATATAATAGTACATGCAGAGAAATTATTCAAGACTTATTATACCTTTATTAATGGGTTACAACACTCTTTTTCAGGCTCTCTCACTTATTTTATATAACAATACATGGAGAATAATTACTAACCTGCCTGGTGGTGCAGCCTTAGCAGCCTATCTACAAAGGCTTGCTGATTCGCAGCATGGACACCTGCAGCTGTGAAGTAAATTAAGTGATATTGAGACATATACCTATCCATAATATCGACTACAATAGCAATTCTTACATACTTCATTCCATGGCTACCTACTCAGTAGTGGGGCATTTTCCATCCCACGGGCCTCCTGTATCCACTGGTTCAGTTGGTCCTCCTTGCGTCTCTTCAGGTCTGAGTAGTGGTGTCTGACCTGCTCACCAGTCCGAGGGACGCCTGTGGCACTGGTGAGATCAGGTGCTAGATGGTTCCAGGCTTCTGCTTTGTATTCAGTGCCCTGGAACTGGCCCTGCAGGAGTCTGTCATCATGATTATGGACGAGGAGCCAAACCATCACTTTTGACTCCTCAATGCCCCACCGTTGCTCGGCGAGCCCTCTCCAACACCAGCCATGCTGCCTGCAAATGGGAGCTACAACCAGTTATGTCAAGTATTCCCACCTATGGGGCTTAAATATGCCTCATTTCCCGCACTTATTTGTGATTGGCCGGTTTTGAAAAATCTCAGCTGAAAGCACACCTGCTTAGCACTGGGTAAACTTTCATTAATATGTATGTGTGTGTTGAAAGTGCATGCATATCAAAAGCTGTCATGGCTTAGTGGTTCAGTAGTATGATTATGGTGCACAGTATCCCGGGTTCGATGCCTGTCATTGCTTTTTATTTTACTACTGGCCAGACCAGCTAGGAGGTGTAGCTGTGTTTAGCCGACTTTGCTCAACTTTGCCCAACGTTGCTCTACAGTGCTCTATGTTGCTCGACGTTGCCCGATGTTGCGCTAATTAGCGAGGTGCGCAGCTACATGCAAACATGTTTTGTTTGCGCTAGTTGGCACGATGCGCAACTATGCGCAAAGTCATTGCGCTAGTTAAAGCAGTGCTAAGCTATGAGCAATTATACTTAAATGTGTTTCATACTGGTAAACTTTGCTTAGCAGTGCTTCACATTGCTTAAGATATGTTACTTATGCATTCATCGGTATGCATAACCATTTCACCTTCATATATGTATATATATATATATATATATATATATATATATATATATATAAAATATTGTTCACTACTACATAGGCCATTTCAATGCTTTTTACTAAAATTTAAAAGATAAATGTCAGGAATTATTTTTCTATAGAGATTTCCTACAGAAAATAGAAAGGGGAGTGGTGGGACTTGAACCTGGGATGCCTCCTCTTTGTGCAAAGGCTCTACCACTATGCTATTCCTATTTGGCTTAATTTGCATATAAGTTTCTTATTATCCTCTTCGATGTCTAAACTTCTGACTGTAGCTAACCAATGGGCAAACCCACGCAAACACGGGCAGCTATATCGGGAATGATTAAAAAAAAAAAAGTTTTACATTTTATAATTGTACAGGGGTTTAGAATGTGGGGGAGTGTAGTGTTGGGTATGTGCACATTTGAGCGGACTCGTTCATGTTAGTTGACATTTGCCGATTGAGGGACTTACAGGGGCATGGATTTTTGGACTGCTCGGCAGTCCGACATGCCCCCTGCACTCGTGCACGGTCCATGTTAGCCTTAGAGTTGAGTCAGAGCGCCCTCATGAATATACATGGCGCGCTTACATCTTCCTCTTAGGCTGCAGTTTCCATGTAAGACTTATTTAGTTTTACACGGAGGATTAGTGAATCCCGGAGATGGTATTTAAATATTAATTTTACCAACAAATCAATGGTATAGCAGTCGGAGCTAGGGTAGCTCCCACATTTTCCAACCTGGTTTTGAATACATGGAAGAAATATAATTTGTTGCAAGTGTCACATTTTTCATCTGTTTTGTTTTATGGTTGTTTTACATACATTCTTTTTTCAGGAACAGAAGATCAAGTTTTGACTTTTATAACTGATATTCAAGGCAATAACCAATTTTTTTAGCTTGAATTTCATTTTGACAAAAACATGAAATATTTTTGGATACAGAGTTAATGTCTGATTCTGATGTACAAAGTTTTAGTTCAAATTTGCACAGAAAACCTCTCTCTCTCTCTCTCTCTACTAAAAATATATTTATGGTAAAAGTACATCTTTCATTTTAGGTGAAGAAGAATGTTATCAAAATCATGCTTTACGTTTGCCTAGGTTGACATCAAGAGATGGGCAGCTTATTATACGGTTAGACCATACCAAGGCTTTAATTGTGGCTAGAAAATATGAGCATTCTATGATTGCAGATATTTTCAGAGAAGTAATGGTTAACAGGAATAATTTATATACTCCATCATATGGGAATTTCATTAACTACAAGATGGATAGGAATTTTACTGCGGGCTATACGCCTATCCATTGTGTATAGTATAGATGCTATCAGCATTAAAAATATTTTGAGAAATAATTGGAAGCTTTTTCTGATTATCTACATTTGATATGTAACCTATGAAACTGGTCTATGTAATGAGTAAGAGAGTTGGGACTTTTAAAAGCTTGTTAGAAAGTAATATATTAAAATTGTAGAAAGACCAAACATACACAACAATATAGTTTTACGTACATATAAGTGTGAATTGTGCAAATGGTGTCATTTCAATAGTAATTAACATACACTGTTTTTGGAATATCAGAAAATGACCTCTAGCAATGGACATTATGCTTTTTCATGCAGTGTGTACTGGTTTTGTATAGGTAGAACTAAGATGAAATTGACTGATAGAATTAAAAAAATAATTCTGCTATCAAATCTAAAATAAAGAGTTCAATACGTTTTTGTTTTATATATTAGAAGGAATTATATAGGATTCTCTGAGGAGGAATGATGTTAAAAAATATTTAGATATGGTTGAATTGTTTTGCAAATAAAGACAAATTTGTATATGCTACCTAGCTTAAAGAACCATTTGAATATTAACTGTATTTTAAAAGTTAAACACTACACCTTTAAATGAGAGGAATTCATGTCATTTTAAAGTCTGCATGATTTTAGTCACATGCTTACTCTAAATGATGTATAATGTGTGCACTTTTGTTTGTATTCTTAGTTCTGAAAATGATTTGCAGACAAAAGTGGTTAACTAAGAATAGAGTTCTTCAGTCTGGTTAGCAACCATCTGCATGGTGAATGTTCTTGTTGCATAAAAATGCATATAAAGAAATATTATCTAACCTGTATAAAATACTAATTTAGTATAAACAACCAATTTCAGAGACACTTTGGACATTTATATTTGCAAATAATGTCTTGGAAGCAATAGAGACAGATAAGAAATTGATCTGAAAATCAACTTCACTGCCTACAACATTTCTATGTAGAAAATGGTTACATGGATATTTTTACACAGCGCTTTTCCTACATTAGAAAAAAATAAAATCTCTTCAAATCTCCCCGGGCCTCCGCTGAAAACAGGCTCTGTGGAACCTAGTCGGACATTCCCGGTCAACAAATGTTAAATAAAAAATAAAATAAAATAAATAAAAATAAAATGTATAAGCACCTCATTTTGATTACATCTAAGATATAATTTACAAGTTAAAACAGTTTGGAGTACATATTGTTGAATGTGAATCATTACAGGGATTTTGGAAGTATTTTCAAGCATTTGAACAATTGATATGGACTAATAAGACTGAAATATTACATAACTTGGATTTGTATAATGCCCTGACTCCATATGCTAATAAAGAGCAGTACCCTGTTTTATGGTCTAGTACCTCTATAACAAGAAAGGTTTTTATTAGAAGCTGAAAAAAGCCTACCTCTCATGTATATTTTCAAATTTTCTAGTTTACTTAAAATAGTACAAATAAAGAGCTTAACATTATATTAAGGACCAAAGTACAAGAAATTTGTTACAAGTACTTTCTTGACAATATTTTGACAGAAATTTGAAAATTATATTTGCTATTTGATCTCCAAAAAATATTTAAAAGTACTAACTGATATTTATTATATACAAGGCAAAGTAATTGGAAACAAAAGCTTACATTTTTAAGTTAAATTTAACATACTTTTGTATACTGTACATAGTGTGTACAGTATTAGTGTTTAATTATTTTGAATTAGTTTTATTGTTTATAAAAGAATGGCAAACTTGAGACTCATAAAATAACTTTAATTATATTTATCTAGAAACAGAAATGTAAAATACAGTGAATATTTGCTACCATTTGTTGTAACAGTTAAATGTATGATCTCAACTTATAAATAATGGAAAAATAAACACATTTGCCATTTATCATCCCATCTCATTCTCCCTGTATATCCCACTAATTGCATCCCTCCCACATTACAGGTGGGCCGCTAATAAAGAGTACATTTAAGATACACAGATAGTGTGCCTTATAATTAATGTGTTTTAAATACCTGATGTTCAGTGTCTTGGGGGAGTGAGAACCTGTTTAAACAAGAAGGGAGAAGCAGACACAGAACCAGTGCTGCATAATCTGCAAGTAGATTGCAAATCCTAGTTATAATTTCTTCAAAAAGTACACATACTAGTACAGAGTTTCATCACAATTCTGAGAACTTCCTTCACAGTTGATAGTAAATGTACCACATTTTGCCCATTTGATCCATATATATTTTAGGAGGTTGTGTTGTGTTCCATAATTTAAAGACAAAAACTTGATTGTAGCTGTAGTAGTAGTTTATTTTTTTCTTGATGATGGTATATATGATAAGGTAAACACAACAAGCTACACTAAATCGAATAAATCACAGAAGAAGATTTTAAGAAACATTTATATTCTTAATTCTTTCAATCATTAAAGCTACAAGTGGGTATAAAATCTTCTGCTGAGACTTGTTCACAATTATAATATTCATAAAAGCATACATGCATCATTTAAAATCTGTCCCCATGCCAAAAACCTTGAAGTGGGTTATTGTGATCTGAAATTCCCTTTTTTTGGGCTACCCTAGAATATTCATGTCTAAATTATTTCTTTTTGCACATATACTTCAGAGAAGGAACAGAGTATTAGGTATATGGCATTGCTGCATTTGCTTGATAATGTGCTATGTTTCTCAATGCTGGATTTTCCTTGGAGGGTTGGAAAACTGTAACATCAAGTGGTAATTTATGGTTGTCACTATATTTCAGTTTTTTCATTCCATATTTGTATGTCTGAGTTATTTTTTAAAGTGATTTGTTAATAAACTAAAATTTACCTTGCGGCAATGATATGTGCTTACAGGAAGTCCACCAGTTCTGTGAATATTTCTGGTTAACCCTCTTCTTCTAAGTAGTTTTTGTAACAGCCACTTTCCCAATATTATACTACCAAGGATAACTACTAAATTTCAGCTCAAGGTGCTTCCATAGACTTTAATGGTAGCATGTCCATTAAAGTCTATGGATGCTCATTACACTTACATTAAGTTGATATCAATTAGGTATACGCTAAATTTATTTGGGCTAATGTTTAATAAAAAAATCTTACAGAACTTTTTCATCAAAAATGTCTCAAGTAAAAAAGGAATGAACATAGTACTATTACATTGTGGCACTTAACTCCCTAAATGCCATAAAGTGCCAGGTAATATGAACAAATCACTTTAATGTATTAAAATCAATCATTTTTATTTTTAATGGGACCTGCCATATTGGGTTCTAGAAGGTCTTGTTCCCAGAATCTATTTCAAGCCCCTTTTTTATGAGTCATGCTATAAATAAGGAAACAATTTTGTGTTGACTGCCATGTGAATTAGAATGGCAATAATGTGAGTCACAGGCATCTTGTACACTGTCTGAAACCTGACAACCTTTTTTCACTTTTCTGCATTATTTACTCTTATTTGTATTCTTGCACTCATGTAGCCTCCTGACTTCCAGTTCATAATGCTTCAATTGCTGGTATACCCTCCCTGACACTCTTCTCAAGGTATGAAAGCTATTTCTGTAATCCAGGAGTTAACTGACCATTCTTCCTTCAACATCAAAGAACTTTTAACAAAAATGCAGATGTCTGAACTCCTTTTGCTATTTACCAATGTCTGCTATACATTTGCTATTTACCAGTGTCTGCAGTATGAAGCTGTTTTTTTTTTTCTTTTTCTCTTGAATGTTGACGAAATGAGCTGTATTTGCCTAAAAGTATTTATAATTTTTTGTCATATCATCTCTATCTTTTAATGTAGAACAGTACAAAATGCGAAAAACCTGCTGTTCCTGAATTTGTGTTATAAGAGTCTTTTTATTATCTTACTGAGACACAAATATCTATATGCCATTTTTCCACTTTTGCTATTTTGTTTGTTACTGATTTAAATTGTTACACTGTAGCATGCTGATGCTTCATCTATGCCATAATCTTTGAATGCAACAAATGTAGTGCATTGTGTGTATTGCCAAGACATGTAAAATATGCAAATTCATTAGTAAACTGTGGCATTTGTTGCTTATTCATAGGAACATATAAGGAAATGGTCTTTTATGTTTAAAAATGGATTCTGGGTAAATTGGTAAAATGCATTCTATATTTCATTGTGTTTATTTTATCTTCAAATGCCCTACATCCACCACCAGCTTGCTACTGTGCCCATATTGCAAGTGCAGCACATGAGGTACTTATTTTCATTCTGGCATTAACTTTGTTATATAAGCAATATTAGTAGATGCTAACCTGCATGCCCAGTATCCATATGGATAGAAATAGGATGCCTATCATTGATGGGACATGGATGCATGTCTTGTCATGACATAAACAAACGTTATGTACTTACTATAACATTAGATCATTTCATTCAGGTCCATGCGATATTACACAAGGGTCCTCTTAGCCACTTGTTGGATCCATCAGGAACATCAGTTCTCCACCCTCAAGCCCCTTAAGATTTCAATGATGCAACTGTCCTCCTTACTGCATCTGATCTCAAATGACACCTAAAAGCTAACTATGAGATACTAAAGGAAGATGTATTCCATGCAGAACAAACAATCCTTTAGATCTTAGAAGGAACAGGGCTGGTGGGAAGGTTGCCATATTGGGAGAACGTGAATGAAAAGATATCATTATGGTAAGTACGTAACTTTCATATCCTCTTCATTCAGTCTGTTCAGTCATCAGCTACATACTTCCTGGCTGGACTCATGACAGGAGACCTTCAAGGAAAGTAGCACAGAAAGGAGCTTGTGCTCTGAGGAAGCAGTCCAGTTTGTAGTGACTAGTGAAAGTATGCATGGATGATCAAGTAGCAGCATCACAAATGTCACCTATATAAGATGACCTGAAGAAAGCTGTAGAGGAGGTGACCATAGCCCTTGTGGAATGTACCTTGGGCTTACCTGGCAATGTCTTATTCTGACTGGTGTAGACAAAGGTGATACAATCTGATAACCATCTAGACATCTGACACTTTCTGTTCCAATCTGTTAGGAGAGAAGGAAATAAATAATTATGCATTTTTTGCTAAAGGATTTGGTTCTGTGCAGATAAAAATATAACTATCTATGAATGTCCAAGGTATGAAGAATGTATTCTCCCTTGGTCAAATAGTTAAGGAAAAATACAGGCAAATGTAATATTTAAGATAAGTTTGCTTCTGTAGCTACGTTAGGAATAAAGGTGGGGTTAATTCTCAGAAAAACAATATCCTTGTGAAAAAGAATATAATGTGGGGAAGAAGACAAGGCTTGAACTTCAGAAATCCTCTTGGTCAATGTGATAGCTGGTAGAAAATAGTTTTTCAGGATTAAGAGTTTTCACTGAGATGCGGAAGATGGCTGAAATGGGGGTTTAGTTTGGGCTTCTTGCACAACATTCAGATCCCAAGGAAGTAGTGGGTCTTTGCTGGAGAGATCTAAGCAGAAAGATTAATTTCATAAAGCCTAGCAGACCTTGTGAAAGGCCAGAAAATGGTCTCTGAAGCTTACATGAAAACTTGAAATCACTGCAAGTTGGACCTCGATGGTCAAATAGCTAGAGCCAGACTGGAAGATAGACTCCAGGAAACAGAGGATATCAGAAACTGGAGCAGGGAATGGGTCAGACAGCACATCTCATTAGAAATGGCAAATGCAGTTACATCTCATGGTAGCATCCAGATAGCACATCTGGTGAGATAGCAAATGCAGTTACCTCCTAAGATACTGCCTGTGCCTGCTTAACGTTTGCTGTAATTTAGATTGAAACACTATTGTAAAATACCAGCTGAGGTTTCATCCTGATACTGCCTATGTCCTGCCTTCAGTTTGCTGAAAGTTCAGATAGTGATCCTGGTACACAATACCAGGTAATGCTACCCCCCATACTTCCTGCTTCCTAAAGTTCACTAAATGTTCAGATAATGGTCTTGTTTTGTGGAATTAGGTGCAGTCATCCTTCATGATGATACCCATGTCTTGCATAAAGTTTGATGTACATTCAGATGTCAGTCTTTTTGCAGAGTACCAGGTGAGGATATTCACTTGTTACAGCTCATATCCTGCCTAAAGTTCTCTATGCATTCAGATGACAGCCCTGTTCTGTACTGCCCTACACATACGTCTTCAGGGTTCACGTGTATCAAGAAAGTAGCTTTAACTTTGGAACCTTTATGTGAAAGCCACAGCATTACCAACATGTATATGCCCACATGAGCTCTGCAACTGTGTGTCACCTTAACATTCAGTCCTTTGAGATGTGACTCAGTCAGATAGGCTGAGCCATTCCTAGGTAATCTGGTACCACTAACAATTCCCCATACAGATACACCCTCAAATTAAAGTTGAGAACAACAACAAAAGTCTCCCAAAAGTTTGAAAAATATATAATGAAGTTATTCAAGTTACTGGCATGTACAACTCTGTAAATGCAGTATCAGCATTCATTAAAGAAACTGCAATATTTTTCATTGCTTCTTGTATAAATGCTGGTGCTATACCCATATCCAGTTTGTAACTAGCAATTGTGCTCCCTAACAGATTGTGCAGAAGGCAGCCTCCCCTTCACCCCACCCTAGATACAGCTCTGACCCTAAGGTACAATAAGAAATGTATGTTTGAGATATTCTATTGCCAGTGATACTGACGGCCATGTGATTGATTAACTCCTGTCATGTGTATGTTTGTTGTATGCATGTGTTTAGTGTCATTCTTGATTTTTGTATTAATGAGGTAATATAAAGTCCAAAACATGGCATTTCTACAGCTAGTGGGGTATGGATTTCTTGGCATGAATGTATAAAGACTTAAATAGTACAAAGTAAAAGTTATAGGTAGTTAGAAGCCATGTAGCTGAAACACTGTTATGCCCTTAAGTGGTCATTTGCATATATTTCAAGGTCCACCACTGCAGGAGGATTAAAGCATTACACAGTGAAGAATCTAGCTTGGAAAATATAATGGATCATATAGAAATATCAGCATGGTCCTTTTCTAACAATACCATGTGGTTTGCAGAAAACATTCCCACTTCCCCTAGATGGAACATTTGTCAGTCCACAGTACTTCAACCCAGACTACTCACCTGCATCATGGTGTATAAGGAACTAACTCCTTGATTTAGTTCAACTTGAAAGTTTATGTTTGAAATGTACTGCTAGGAAAGCTAACTGTAAATGTGACATCCAATGCTAAAGATAAGTAGCAATTATACGAGGCAGAAATATAATACATTATAGGATTATGCAATAAGCTTCCACTTATGATCAGGACAAGTCACTTATTAACTACCTTCAAATACAGTCTTGATATACATACATATATTTGTATGCATGAGTGTGTATGCGTGTAAGGGGCATTGGGGCAACTGGTATCCAAAGAATATGGTAAATGACCTCTGTGCTGACTGACTGCTGCTTTAGGTAATGAGCAATGCTTGCTGCACCCAAATATGTTATACCATACAGCTACAGAAATGAGTTCTAATCATTAGCTTCCTAGTAATCTGCATACCTCATTCTGAGCCTAGGGACTTACTGTGTAGCATGCTTTTTGCCAATCAGACCAACCTGACTCTAAGACCACAATAACTGAATGATATTACAGAGAGCCACACAACAAATTAAATTGTGTTTCTTTATAGCCAAACATTTTACCCTTCATGAAGGTGGATGCAAACAGTCATCCAGTGTGGTCAATTTACATATATAAACTAACAAAATACTAGTGTTAGTTGTTTTAATTCAATAATTAAAAATTCTTTACTCACTAAAAATCAGACAGTAGGACAGAAAGCAAAAACAATTAAATATACAGACAGGGTTATGATTACACATAGATTAAAAAAAAGATAGATGGCTGCCATTTTTCACTTTGTTCTAACTGCTGCAAAGTCTCATTAGATACTTCGTTGCTGCAGATGTTGCAGGGCAGATTATTCAGGTTTAAGTTCATTGACTCTGGAAATTAGGCTACATTTTCTTTCCTCTACAGTCCATGTCAAAATTATTGCATTCAAGTTTGATTAGAGCACATACTCCAAAATAAATATGAAAGTACAATAATCGCAGTTCAAATTCTTTGTATGTTACAAGTTTTCCATAATCAAACAGCAGACTAAAGAGAAAAATAATAGTTATCCTGGTTCAGCATTCGATGCAGTTTAGAGTTTCATATCAAAAGAGATTGTTTCTTTCTTTCTAAAACTAATCTAGTCAGAAATCACAGATAGCTAGGCTCCAAATGAGGTAATGCAGATTTTGATAGAAAACGTGTGTCAGAAAAAAATCCATTCTCCGAGTCCCCTTCAATAAGCACATCATACGGAATGACGTTTGACAACCTTTATTAAACTTCCATGAACATAACTTTGTTAACCAATATTTATTAATTAATTACAACTGATAAACCTCAAAAGGCACTTTGGAACGGCCCCTTCAATAAACAGCAGCACCAGCGGCATGGTAGCGGACCAAAGACTTTATTAAAAGTAACACACCGCACAGCACATAAACGCTTTAACTGTATCACCAGTGTTTTCATCGTAAGACTTCATCAGATGTGAAAAAGAAACACTAAACACTCATAGTATTTATCCCAGACCACAGATCAAACCCACCAATAAAAACCCAACACCTCACAATCAATTAACAAGTACAGATAAAAAGTACATATAAAAAACTTATAATTGTAAAATTATAAAACTCATAAAATAAAATGTATACAATATTATAAATAGTATACATCAATTACTTTAAACTAAATATTATAATAATATTGTTATACTAAAATCAAAACATTTAAAATTCATGAACCTCCAAAATATATTTATCTAAAAATGAAATCATTCACTTATTAAATTATTTTAGTACCCTCTAGTGGACTAATTGTGTCAATGCAATACTAAAATAATAATCCTTAGCTAGAGGTTCATCATAGGCATATGGGAACCTTACTTTTATTCCTGTTATTTGTGTAATAGTAGTATTAAAGCCTAGCTGCTCTAAGCTTCAGTACCACAGCTAAAGAGACAGCATCATTCAACCCCAGTGCCTTATTGGCATCCAAAATAATTTGCCATTATAATTCACTATACTCTCGTCTGGTTTCTCACATACCACCCCTTAAATCCTTTGGGACCTCCTCCAAAACGAAAAACCGAAACTTAGCCAAAACATACTCTAAGGTGAATTTATATAGAGTGTTATTATGGTTCTTAGTCCATATCGCATTGATATGTTTGTAGATTTTTTAGCTTTCTTTCAGTTTTTCCAACATAAAATGCTTGACAATGGTCACAAATTGCAATGTAAACCACCCCACTACTTTCACATGTACTATATCCTTCAGCTATAATCTTCTTACCCCTTGATTCCAAGAATACACTCTCAACGTTACTAATGTATGGACACTGTGAACACATACCACACTTACATGTTCCTTTCTTGGTCCTAACTTAACATACATCCCT
This sequence comes from Protopterus annectens, assembly GCF_019279795.1. Lineage (NCBI taxonomy): Eukaryota > Metazoa > Chordata > Ceratodontiformes > Protopteridae > Protopterus > Protopterus annectens. The sequence goes on from NC_056730.1 coordinate 308,886,602, forward strand.
TGATTATCTTCCAATATGTTTTTGATATTCCTACCCTTTCTAAAGATACATTTCAGGGGTGTGCCTAGGTTTAACTTAAGGTCTGAAATACTTCAAAGTTTCAGCCATTCCCTTTCCATAATCTTCCTAATAACAGCAAAGTCCCCATTAAAATCTGTTACAAAAGCATCCCCATATCTTCCCTATGGTCCTTCTTCATCCAGGTGGATATCGTCACCACATTGATTACTTACAAGTGTACTCTCACTAATTCCCAAAACAGGGGAAATTTAATTTTCCTATGGCTCACCATTTCACGTTGTATATTAAAAATTAAGTTTACTGAATAACCCTGATCAATAAACACATTCCTTAAAACTTCACATTCTTTAAGGAATTCATTCTCATCTGAGGTCATCCTGCTAATTCTCACAAATTGTCCTTTAATTATACCTCTTTTTTTATGGAGCAGGTGGGAACTGGTATAATGAAGGATGGAATTGGAAAATGCTTTCTTCCTATAAACTTTCGACTGCTATTTACCTCCATCCTTATAGTGACTTCTAAATAGTTTACCTGACTATAAGAAATGCTATAGATAAATCTTAAAAAAATCAGTGGACTCTGTAATATATTGAAAAAATTCTAAAAAACTTTTCAAAGGTCCCTGTCTAAAACATCCCTGGCTAAAAAATACAAATATCATCTAAAAGGTGCATGTACAATATTCAACAGTCCTTGTATTGGCTATTCATAACAAACTTTTCTTCCCAGATGGACAAAATCAAATTAGCATACATCGGTGAACACCTTGCCCTCATGGCCACTCCACTGGCCTGTTGGAAAAATTCTCCCTGAAAATAAATACAATTATATTTTAAAACTAGTTCAATAACTCATAAACACATGTGAAACTCATTTGGAGTTAAAAAGTCAGTCTGCCTTAAAGCTTCTTCAAACCACTCAAGCCCTTTTCCATGTGGTATCGGACTGAATAAATCCACAATGTCGATAGTTATAAATTTAACATGCTCCTTAACTTTTGCAGTATTTCAGATCTTAAGTTAAACCTAGACACACCCCTAAACTGTATCTTTAGAAAGGGTAAAAATATCAAAAACATATTGGAAGGTAATCAAGGGATGTATGTTAAACAAGTTAGGACCAGGAAAGGTACATTTAAGTGCACTATGTGTTCACAGTGTCCATACATTAGTAATGTTGAGAATGCATTCTTGGAATCAAGGGGTAAGAAGATTATAGCTAAAGTATACAGTACATGTGAAAGTAGTGGGGTGGTTTACATTGCAATTTGTTACCATTGTCTAGCATTTTATGTTGGAAAAAATGAAAGAAAATTAAAAAAGAGAATATGCGAACATATCAATATGATACGGACTAAGAATCATAATAACACTCTATATAAACACACCTTAGAGTGTGTTTTGGCTAAGTTTCAGTTTTTCATTTTGGAGGAGGTCCCAAAGGATTTAAGGGGTGGTATGTGGGAAACCAGAAGAGAGCATAGAGAATTATAATGGCAAATTATTTTGGATGCCAGTAAGACACTGGGGTTAAATTATGCTGTCTCTTTAGCCCCGGTACTGAAGCTTACAGCAGCTAGGCTTTAATAATACTATTACACAAATAACAAGAATAAAAGTAAGGTTCCCATTTGCTTATGATGAGCCTCAAACTAAGAATTATTATTATTTTAGTATTGCATTGACACAATTAGTCCACTAGGGGATACTAAAATAATTTAATAAGTGAATGATTTCATTTTTAGATAAATATATTTTGGAGGTTTGTGAATTTTAAATGTTTTGATTTTAGTGTAACAATATTATTATAATATTTAGTTTAACGTAATTGATGTATACTATTTATAATACTGTATACATTTTAAAAGTTTTATAATCTTACAATTATAAGTTTTTTATATGCACTTTTTATCTTTACTTGTTAATTGATTTTGAGATGTTGGGCATTTATTGGTGGGTTTGATCTGTGGTCTGGGATAAGTGCTGCTGAGTGATTAATGTTTCTTTTTCACATCTGATAAAGTCTTATGATGAACACCGGTGATACAGTTAAAGCGTTTATGTGCTGTGTGGTGTGTTACTTTTAATAAAGTCTTTGGTCCGCTACTATGCCGCTGGTGCTGCAGTTTTTTGGAGGGGGTCCTTCTGAAGTGCTTTTTGAGATTTATTAGTTTTTTTAGGCACTTATCTTAATTTTTTTCAGTTTTCATTAATTACAACTGAAACATAGTATAGCTGTTTCTAATCACAGAATAAACATCCATGTAATTTTAATCAGGACAGCGTGGTCTTCACTCATCTTGACCCAGTAAGCAGCATCCATACTTTACTTATGAAGCAGTGTCCCACCACTCACTTCATTTACCATTTATTGAATTACACATCCAACCAAATAAGCAGTGTCCTTACCTCCGGTCACTTATTTTATCTATCAAGCAGCCTCCAACTGCTCACTTTCCTTTCCCCAGCTTATTGAAATCAACATCCAACACCAGATGGGGAACAGAAGAAGGCAAGTCTGTCCCTCTTCTCTGCCCACCAGCCTGACCAGGCTGATCCCCCTCTCGCCTACTAAATTTCCAACCCAACCTCTCATTAAACGGTGTTAAGTCAAACATCATTTGGTGTACGGAATCACCTCTAACCAAACTGGATCTGTGTTACCTCCCAAAGCCCTATAAAATAAATGGCCAAAATAACCAATTACCTAAATGGCTGAAATTAAACCCCAATTCCTCTCCAGTACTAAAGTGACAAACCATATTCTCATAACCTAGCATAACCTCTGTATATTGACTTAACTCTCACTCACCTAACCACCAGTAGTAGCGTCACAATGATTCCCAGGTCATTACCTGCCAAATGCACCACCAAAACACTAAACCCAATCCAAACGAAACAACACAAGCACAATTGCACCATCATACCTAAGTGCAGTCCCATTTCACCGCCCAATGTACCTATTAATGTCCAAAATGCAATTTCCTTTCCAATCACTATAATTTTAATCCCACCACCACCAACTACCCGATATAATCAGAAAACATTTAATGACATCATAGCATTTGCTGAACAACAAACCACCCTCTGAATAACCTCAATACATCCCTACCCACATTGATACCTACCCAATAAACCACCAGAACACTACAAAGCCCAATGTTGCCTGAAACAAAACAATGTCATGACATACCATCACGCCTAACTGCAACCCCTCTTTAGTCCCAATGGATATACTAATGACCAAAATGAGATTTTCTTTACTAATGGAAGACTTACATAGTATTCTTGCCATCATCCCCACTATCCTTACAAAACAAGAAAAATTTGGCATCCAAACCACCCAATTAATGACTTCTATACCTCCATGAAAGAACAATCACATAAACTGTAATCCAATGACCCTCCATTTACCAATGCCAAACCTCGCAACTGACTTACTTTAACAACAGGCATTGTCTGCTAATCTCCACACTATCATATCTACCCTAATCCTTCAAGCATATGAACAACTGTACAAGATTTAGTAAACTAACATAACCCTAACCCTGATATGACTGTAGCAATCACAGCTGACTCCTCGTTGACCCACTGAAATACCCCACCTTGTTCACAAGCCTGAACCACATCAGTCAACAGTCCATCCCAACAATCTCCTACCCCTTGGCAGCTGCAACACAATTTGACCCAAGTAGCAAATCCCCTACCATATGCTTTATTTATAATGTGTCTCAGACTCCTGCAACATGCTTCTAATGCGTCTACCCTAACCTGACATGCTTCAGCTAGCAACACCAGCAATCCATACCACTGCTATATTATCCAAGTGAAAATGGACCATATTCCCCCTAACTTCTCCTGCTAAAACTATGAGGTCTGGTATAAACCAGCTTCAAAGTCCCCCATCCCTTCTCCAGTCATCCTACCCTGCTGACAGAGAAGCCACAGACCAATCCCCTCAAAAATATGTCCAGACCCAATTCTCCAGCCACACTGGAAAAAACAATGCAAATCCCCATGAACAATCCAATGCATCTACCAAAAGCTCGACATCTTTAATCCACCGCTTACCCTAAGATTTCCCCTTTAAAGGTTTCCTTTCAAAGTGTCACCTTCACACCGAATAACAAAACAAACCCTAAATATCTGGTAGAAGACAAAAAAAAAACATGCCCTGCTTAAACCATACAACTTCAGCCTAGCCACTAGAACACCTAGTTCCTATCCCTAAACACTCACATACCTGAAATACTCCCACAAACCCTACCTACTCTCCAGTCACACATCACCTACCCCTACCATCAACTCAGGAAAAGAATATTAATAAACTGAATAACCTACCTACCCCCATTCCTAACCCACCATAGCTTCACAATCACTACCTTCCTTTATAATAGATGAATAGTCCTACCAATTAACCCCCACACTCCTTACTTCAATAGAAAATCCTTAAGGAAACCCTGTCTACTATCCACGTAACAAATTCAGGCTGGTACAAACTCAATTACACAAGATACCTTCCCAGTCTGTCTCCACTACCACTGAATATCTGCCCACACACATCAAGTGTGTGAAACCTACATGCCACCCACAAACATACACAACACCACCCAGTGTAACTAAGTGATACTGACAAAACAAAAGCCGTATCCTACTGCAACCAAACCTCCATGCACTACATGAAATCTGACACCTAAGGAAACTTATCACCCAGTGGTCCCCTCACATGTAGGCACTAAACCACCGAAGCCTTGAACCTTACTTACATTTTAAAATTCCTACTGCCATCACATCAACCCCACCCCCATCATCGCATTCACCTCTGCATGTCCTCTCCCACTCCAAAACATTCTCCACCTCACATACCGCACAAACCCTCCCACACCGAAATGAGTAGGTAAAATTGTATCACTACCTGTGACCTCACTCCATGGATCTCCAGCAATCAGAGCCACTTTGTTACAACATTCATCACCTGATGAGACCACACCATTCAAACCACCAGCTAATATGACCTCTGCACTGCCACCACCTTTGACCACATAGTGTAGCACTCCAACAGCTGAAACACCCCTCATAGCACCACCATCTGCAAAGAAAAGAGAGAAATGTAAATCATCTGAAATTCAACACATTTGAAGACAACCTACCCCATCCTGAATGGCCTCAATAAGTCTACCTTCCCTTGCCACTTCCAAGGCCCTATTACTACTTGGCACAAAACCTCTCACTCTTGTAGAACTGCCTGTTACCTCATCTTCAGTTGCCAGGCCTTATGTGTGCACACCAACTGCAGTATAGAGATATACATATGAAAAGTGTGTAATCTTTTTGCATACTTCAATTTCACACTGCAAAGGCAGGGCCATAACTGTGCATTAAGTACTAAAATGGCACAAAATCTAGACATTCAGTGAAGTTCTTTACCAGGGTATGTTCTGCAACTTCTCAAAGTACATGAAGTCCACACTCAAATATGTGTCATCACAACCATATGTCTCAACTTCTTAAAGTAAGAATTCTGGACAAAGCCGTCAATAAAGGCATCAAGAAAATTACATAATTGGCTGAAATTTTATTTATTTATCATTTGTTAACCAGAAAAGTCCAACTTGGAATGAAACCAATTTTCAGCAGAGGCCTAGGGAGAAATGCTCCAGATGCATGTCTTTGTAACATGGGAAGACACCAGAGCAAACCCACATGAACACAGTGAGGACATACAGACTCCCGACAGAAGGCACCTCAACCAAGAATCAAACCGGAGAACCTCTTGCTGTGAGGTGACAATGCTACCGCTGCACAACTGCACCATCCAAATGCTGTGGATGTCTGCCTGTCTACTCACCATCTTATATAATTTACAACAAAATGTAATTCCTTACCCAGTTACACTTGCATACACCCCTTAAGCTCCTCCCTACCCTTACATCATTTCCTCCCAATCATCCCTCATTCACATTAACCCCCCCTCCCCTCTTAACTTCCACTAATATATTTACCTTATCCCCTCCCCCGAAGATGTCCCTGGACAAATTAGTTTGTTACCAAACCTCATTTCTAATTTACACAGTTATGTCATCAGTGAAAACAGCACTTACACATTTTAGACCTCTTACAAAGTATGCAGTCTGTGTCAATTCTCACCCCCCCCCCTCCCATTTAGATAATTTAGAGGACATATGAGTTTTCTTGAAAACCTGACACTAATTGTTATTTGGGTTGCAAGTGAAATTTCTATAGTATAAATATGAAATTCTCTGTGTTGGAAGGCCTTCTGCTTTGATATTAACAGGGTAGAATCCCTTTGCCATTTCCACCCGGCATCTTTTTTGCCTTAATAGTTAACTCTCCTTCTTTGATTGGCCACTTGTTCCCTGTGTATAAACAGTACTACACCAATAGGAGGATACTCCATCACATAACAGTGATCATTTTCTGCTCAAATTTCCTGAATCTGGGTAGAGGATAACTGCTGTAATCTCTCTATATCATCCACTATGGTGCCAAATCAGAGAAGGTCTGCCAAACGATTCCCCTCTGATTCCTCGTGTTACTCACTATACAGATTGAGGGTGGACTATGCAACATATTCTAATGTACTCAACTAGGGATGGTGTTTTATTATAAATAACAGGTAGTCTTTTCCTCCTTTTATACAGTTTTTGTAAGAATTTCTCCATTACAGCCTATTCTTAAATGTTTTATTCTATTTGTGATAGCATAATCTGATACCGCTATGCTGGCATTGCAGAAGAAGGGTTATGTGGCGTGCAACACATAGTACAGGGTATGCTTCTTGTTGTAAAACTCATGATAATAGCCTTTTCACCACATGCACAGCACCACATATTGGTCATGAGATGCATTGCAGACCTATGGAGACAAGGATGCACAAGTCAACAGCCAAGTGTCTGAGTCAGGATAACAAAGTTCATGAGCTCTGTCTTATGAATGATGTCACTGTGAGAACAAGGACATTGCATAGGTGTCTTGCCTTGAGACAATTAGGGTCAAACACTTACATATAGGTAGCCCTGGTCTGGGATGATTCAAAGGCCATTGGTAAGGGAAGTTAAGAGACAGAGTACGGTACAAGCAACCTTCATGCTTGCCTTGAGAAGTGATTAGCTGCCAGTGTCTATGGAACAAATGACTCAAAATTGATGAGACAGGGCTGATGATCAGCAAGTAGGTAGGCAGTAAGAATATGAAATAGTTTTATCTCTGTCAATGTTCCATGAAAGTGGTAAATTTTAAAATAAAGATTATTTTCATACAAATTGCTTATATTCCTTTTTTCTGATTTGTTCTGCTTTGTACAGAAGTACCAGGCAGTGGTGCTAATGGGAAATTTTAAAAGTAAGTTGGCAAGTGATTAAGTTGCAGGTAATGGTGTGTGCAGCTACGGGGTGGTAAGATACACATGGGAGGGAAATTGCAATGTAGTTTGGGGGAGTGGTTTCACAATATGATCTTGCACTGTTCACTTGTAAAGGCAAATGAAATAAGAACAGGAGGAGGAGCCTTTGAATTTAAATTTATATAAGAAAAGGACAAATCGAGAGCCAGTGGGCTTAAGAACAGAAGGGGGAATGGGGTAATAGAGGTGAGGGAAATCTTTCCTTACTTTAAAAAATATACTCCAAGAAGTCAAAAGCAGTTAACCCTGTAGGCCTTAGAAATAAGTAGAAGGTTTGTGTTCTGTGATAACTTAGGATTTTTAAAACACCAGTAAAAATCCATTCTAAAATAACATTGCAATAACACGAGTAAAAAACAGAAAACACAGTCAACAGATAAACCAGAAAATGAAGTAGTCAGCTCTGTTAGATGTCTTAGGAAAACCGTGAACTGTTTGTTCTTATCTTTAATATATCCAACTTCTTCCACACATATACAACTGTAAGAAAAACATCTTTAAATTAAAAAAACACTGTACTTAAGCCAGCAATAATGCCCAATAGAATAGGTGTTATCAGGGAATTAACATTGTGAAGGGTCATACCACACTTGGATGTGTGTAATTCCCTGATAACACCACCCTGGATATTATTTTTTACTTAGAGAATGGGCTATATGTTAAATTGTTTTTTTTTTGTTTGTTGTTGTTACTATTTTTTGTTATAGTTTTGATATGAAATATTTCCCCCTCCTAATGCTTCAGATTTGCAGTAGCATATGGCATTTTTGTTGGATCAAGTATTTTACATCCAAAATACAAGTTATCCAAGTATTTAATGTGTCACACTAGTACAGAAACTGACACACACACACACACACACACACACACACACACACACACACACACACACACACACACACACACACACACACACACACACACACACGCACACACGCAAAAGTTACAGCTGCTTTGTTGAGCAAATACCCCTTGATGTCTCACTGTGATTAAATGAATGAAAAAAAAAATTCATAGAATGTAAGGCGTTCCAATATTCCCCCTCCCCACACCCCTATTAACTGTCCTTGATTTTGTTGCAAAGTTCTGCTCTGTCTTGGAATAATTTCTCCAAGTCTTTTGGGTTTCTAATGCTGTGATGAGAATGGGGCCCATTTCTGTGTCAAAGTATGATAAAAGTTCATGAAATTAGTATTGATTCAGTCTTTGATGTTAGCCAAAAGTGTTCTTTGCAGCACCCGCAATGTGCCCAGAACTGACTACTTCTGCAATTTATACAGAGTTACATGTATCAGTAGCATATCTAAAGACTGTAAATTATTTTTTATGAGACCCATTGCACCTACTACTAATGGAACTGCCTGGGTATCCTTCTTACACATTGCCTTCATTTCTGCCTACACATCTTGGTATTTTATGACTTTGTGTCTCTCTGTATGTAAGACATTTAATCATAGGGTGTAGCAATTTCAATGATCAATGCCACTTTTGTCTTCTATTCATGGACTACTATATGTTTTTTCTCACATCTATTTTTTAAACTGTTGGTAATGGGTGGTCCCATGTGACATAAAATTCATCATTCTCTATAATGATCTGTGGTTCATGTACCCAGTGCTTCTCAGCTACTGCAATATTGTAATATTTGCACAATCCCCAATGCAACAGTCTCATCACATTATTATTTCTTTCAGTATACAGTCCCTCTATCATTAGTCTATCACACCTGACCAAAAGATTTGTGACTGTTTCCAGTTCTGTTTTACAGAACCTGCCTTTGTCTATTTCTCTCACATGCTCAATGGAATTTGTAAACTAGCGTGTACGTAATTGTCCATCCTGGGCCACCAATATTAATCTTTCATCTTTTGGTTTAAATTCACCTCTCCTTAACCATTCTTGTTACATTCACCTCTCCTTAACCATTCCTGTGTCAGCTCCTAACTGACATGAGATTGTTCCAGGAGTATTCTGTACTTGCAACTACATATATGCCTTTACCACATTTTTTGCCTTCTCATATGACCCTTCTTATATTCTTTCTTTTGTTTTTTGGCACATTCAGTTGCTGCCTGATTTTTGTCTACTTTTGGTTTGGTTTCTATTCCTGCTTGACACTGATATGCTTTTGCTAAACTAAGCAGGGAAATCATCTTAGACTTGTTCTCTTCATCTTTCAAAACTTACTATGTTTGGATCTGATGATATGTATGCAGTCCTACAATTGTAGATCTATACATGTAGTCAGTTTCAAGGAGGCCCATACATTCAGAATGCAGAATATATAATCTTGATATACATTGGTTTTTATATATTATTTGATGGGTCTGAAGCGTTTTTCTTTTTTTCCTGTCCAACTAATCCAATATCTTTTAGGGCCAGTCAATCACCCCAAAACTGTAAGTTAGAACAGGAATAACAAATTGGTTTATAGCTTGGACTTTGATGTCAGAGCTGTTTTCAGTATTCATTTTAGTCTAATAAAATATTCCTCACTAAGTTTTATTCGCTTTTGTTCATGTTTTATTGTTGATCTTTAACCAATTTGCCAATATCTACACACTGTTATATCTATCATCCTGCTCAAGTTCCTTTATATCACATTCCTGTCCCAGACTGATATTTTCTTTGTGCTGCAACTTTCCCACTTTAAATGTTACTTTTACACATTTATGAAAACCAAATGTCATTTTTATATAATCTGAGAAAGTTTTGACCATTTACAGTTGTGCTTTCATCTCTTCATCTGATGAACTATACAGTTTTAAATCACACATAAAAGGAAGATGAGAAGTCTTTACACTTTGTTGTTTTCAGAAGTTGTAACCATGACCTAATCTTTTAAGTATACAGCTTAATGAGTTAAGGGCAAGACAAAACATGCCCCTTGTAGAATATCTGATTTGCAGGTCAGTCTCTCTGTTTCTCTATGTTGTTCATGCTGAATGTGCTTCTCTCTCTTTTCCTCTCATGCATACAGATGCAAACTTATATATATATATATATATATATATATATATATATATATATATATATATATATATGTACACACACACACACACACACACACACACACACACACACACACACACACACACACATTACATTTTTTTAATTTTACTGTCACCTTTTATTCTGGCTGAGATCTTTTTTTATGATGCATTACATGTGCATTAGCATGCCACAGGAGAACTTTCATTCTCTAGTCAGGGAGAAGATGTGCTCTTTGCACATTCACTAAACAACAGTAAAAAGCTAAAAGTAAACAAGGGCCTAGCTCCATGGCATAGAGGAATGAACCCTGATTGAAATCCTAGTGACTATGGTTTGATCAGTGGCACTGGTAATGGAAGACCCAGGTAGGAAAGAGGAGAAGTAAGGACCTGGCCTGTTCATACCTACTGGTGAGGATAGGAGGGATTTGCACACTCTCAAAGGCACATAGAAAAGTGGGATCTTCCTTGTGGAGCCTGGATAGACCATTGCTCATGCCTCAGGAGGAGGAGCAGAGCTTCTTAGATTACCCTTGTAAAAAGTGAAGGGATACCCTCCACAGTCATCCTATGCACACATAGCTCATCATGGAGTACATGCATAGCTAGTGCCTCAGAGGAAAACAAGTTTTAATGACCCCTGATGACTTCCTGGATGATGACTCCACAAAGTTGACACTCAACCAGTGATGTGAATGAAAAGTCTGATAGTCCAATAACGGGTATGTTTGCCAGCAGGCAGTGGTGGCAAAAACTACAAATAAAACAAGGTAAGTATACAAACTGGAAAATCAGATACACTCACACATCAGCCTGTTTTGTCACACCTCTCTCAATAAAACCTTGAATTATTGTTGCTACCTTAAACAATTGAGATGAAAAATGTCAGTGGCATACCAGGTAGCACACTTGACTTTAGTGCTGGAAGGCCAGAAGGCTGTGGCTTCTATTCCTACTCCAGGTGATTGCATCATTTGCAATACAGCATTATGGGAGTGCTGCATTCCCGAGTTGAAGGGGTTGGTATACTCATTAGGGTCTTTTTGCCTCATAGACATGAGGAACAGGGTTTTATTCTTATATTCAGAAGGGAAATTGACTACTTTTAAAATGGACCACAAGGGCAGCTAGCCTAGTACTTAATTGACAAATAAATCTGGGATTACAAAACATTAATTATATATCGGTGAAACATAACAGATCAAGAAAACCTGGAAATATTGGACTTTTCTGACTTTGTTAAACTTGTAGGAGTTTCTAAAGCATGTGTAAATATGTGAAAAAAATTAGACATTATCTGTGCTAGCATGTTAGAATGACCTTTGTATTGTATGCCAGCATGACTACCTATGATACTGTAAATAAGTTCTTACATGTTTATTATTTATCTGAATAGAATGTTTTACAGACTTGAACAGTGTCCTTTTGCAAACTGTGCATGTTTGTGAAGAGAGATGCTAAAAGGCAAACTGTCTCAGATTCAGCTGATCAGCAGATGTCATCAGAATGTTGACAGTTGGTATGTGTTTCTGTCAAAAGCTGAAAGACAGGAAGGAACATTTAGAAAACAGCTGTTAGTTGAATTTAAAAGTATGAAATGAAAATTAGAACTGGAACAGTTGACAAGCTTGTCTATAAAAGAGCATGCTGAAGTCAGTAGTCTGTTGACAGTTGTCAGTTACAGAAGTCAATTACAGTTGTCAGTTGAACTGTGCAGTGGATGCCCAAACAAGGGTCACCAAAAACTGTAAGCCTGCCTTTGTTCTGTTGTTGTAAATTAGTTTAGATTAGGCACAGTGTTCGTTAGTTAGTTAGGAAGTTATAACTAATCAGCTAGATCAGTTAGAGTTTTTCCTGAATGTTGGATCTCTATCCTACAGCAGTGATTTCATTTTCCTGGAGATTGAGTTCTGTTTGTTTATTGGGGGAATTACTGTTTTATATTTTTAAGCATTTTGCTCAATATTAACTTACATTATGGCTGGACAATCAGTGTTTTTCTTTACTGATTAGAGAGTGCTTATACTTGGCTCGATAATTTCCTGGGTCACTCTGAAAGCCTGACTGCTTAGGTCATTTGCTACTATTTGTTTTAATATCTAATTTTCATAATTGGACACCCCTTTAGAAGGACATGAAGATACTCTGATTGTTGGCAGTATTACCATATTATTTGGGGGAAGGGACACAGCTGGAAATCTGTGTCAGGCTTTCCCAAAAGTGTTTGGATGTGTGAGATTTAATTTATTTAAGTCTGAGTGTATCAGAGGTCTTAAACTGGGACATTGCTCTTAAGTGTGTAATAAGGAAGTGACATTAGGAGTGGACAGAAGTATACAGTCCAGTCCCAGATTATAGAGAGTGTTCCTGTTGTGCTCTTAGGGGAAAATTGTGAAGTATTGCTCCAGTTTAAGTGACAGTCTCACACTGGAGTCAGTAGTGAGGATTGAACCTCCTTAGTTACTGACCCAGAATAGTAAGGGATGTCACATTAATTGGTGGCATCTTGTTGGGATATTAACAGGACATCACATTAATTAGTGCCAGTGGTGTGAGATTTTTAATTGGACTTCAGTAACCTGTGGGTAGTTGTCATTTGGGTGTGCACTCTTCACAGACACAAAGTAAACATACAGAATCTCAGTCACCAGAGTTTTATTTATTTGTAGTTAGTTTGTCAGGGATAGCAGGCAAAGATGTCAGCAGAAGACTATAGTAAGCTGACAAAGAACCAGTTGGCCAAGGAGAGTGAAGACAGAGGACTGGTACATGCCAGCCTAACTAAGGAAGCAGTGACTTCAGCCTTACTTACAGCTTCAGCTCAGACCAGCCATTCGGAGGATATCCAGTTTGGTATTGAGGATGTGGAGACAGTCCACCTTTTCTTCATAGGACCTGAGAATTTGTCTAGAGTTAAGCAGACTGGAACTGGATGCTAAAGAAAGGGAGAGAATGCGACTTCTGGAGGCTGAGGAAAGGGAGAAGCAGTGCCGATCTGAACTGGAGACTGAGGGAAAGTGGCATCAATATAAACTGGAGGCTGAGGAGAAGCAGAGTAAATATGAACTGGAAGCCTAACGACTGGAGACTGAAGAGAGACTGTGCCTGGAAGCCCAATGACTGGAGGCCAGACATGTTGAACTGGAATCAGCAGAGACACTGAGACATTTAGAAGCCAAGGAAAATGAGAGACAGTGCTGGCATGAAGTGGAGCTTCTTACCGTTCAAGAGGGTCATGGAGATAATGGGGAAGAGAATAACTGGACCCCAGAAGTTGTAAAGGTCAGGAAACGTTTTCTTCAATACAGGGATGGGGATGACTTTGATAGTTTTATTCATATATTTGAGAGGGTTTGCACACAATATGATGTTGACAGTGGCCTCTGGGTTTGGCTCCTAACTCCCTTACTCCATGGTAAAGCTGTTCAAGCTACGTCAAAATTGTCTGATGTAGATTGTTTGAATTATGTCAAAGTTTAGAGCTCTCTTATTGATTGTTTTAAACTAACACCTGAAGCTTATAGGAAAACGTTTCATGAACACAGACTCAAGGCAGATGAAAGCATACATGATTATATTGCTAATTTAAGTACTTAGTTTCACAGATGGGTGAGTGGGTGTCAGATCACCATGTTTGAGGGACTGGCAGACCTTTTGGTGAGGGAACAAGCCCTTAGTACTTTGTCTGATGATATGAGAGTCTGGTTAGCGCACTGTCAATGCAACTCTGCAGAGGAGTTGTGGAGAAAATGGGATCTCTACTTAGCAAGCAGAGCACCAATGCATAAGAAAGGGATACCAGTGCTGCACATGGACATAAGTGAACCTAGGGGGGAAGTGTAAACCACTCCAACAGACAACACCAGTAACAGGAGAAACTACTATTCCAAGTACACTTTTAGGGATTAGATGTTTCAAATGTAACCAGAGGGGCCACATAGCAGTCAAATGTACATTGAGGCAAGGTGAGAAACAGAAGGTCAGGGAGCCAGCAAGTGGAGATAATAAACTGCCAGTGGTAAGTTGTTTGGAAACAACAGGGCTTCCAATCTATCACCAAAAGTTATATCCTATCTTACTAGATGGTAAATGGGTTACTGCTGAGAGCGACACAGCTTCTGATATAACCATTGAGAGGCCTGCAGTGGTTAGAGAAGAGCAGTACTGGCATGGACAGTCCACTTCAGTCAAAGCTTTGGGATGGGCTCCATTCCAAATGCCTTTGGCTAGGGTTCATCTTGACTGGGAGGGTAGAAGAAGAAGCGAGCAGGTAAGCGTGTTTGAGGACATTCCTGTAGATGTCCTGATAGGGAATGACTTTGATGATGCAGTACCTTGTGTACATACAGTGACATGCAGTCAAGCTTTGAGACATGCATGTAAGTCCAGTAGCCTGGGGAAGACCCAGACAGATGTCATACCTGAAGCTGGGACTGGTGTGATGGCTGTTTCAGTGAAGGATCTATCCTGTAGCAGTAAATCTGAAGGTGAGCCACAACTGCTGGGAGGTACTGATGTTTCTTTGTACACAGTAACTGCATGGATGGAGGGGAGTGATAGTACTCAGACTGACAGTGAGGTACAGCTGTCAAAAGTTACTAGGCTTCCTGTGGAAGGGGAGCTTGGGAGAGTCAGAATGTAGAGTTGGGACAGGCTCAACTTACGGACCATACATTACAAAACTTGACGGAGATGCCTAAGGAAGCACCTGAGGCTCAAAGAAGATGGGAGTCTGTATACGGGAACAAATGTTTTTTGTTTAGAAAGTGGACTCCTACAGGAAGGCTGGAAGGTGAGATAGTACAGCAGTTGGTAGAGCCTAGAGCCTACCATTTGTCACTTCTAGCTCTAGTCCCTAATATTCCTTGTGTAGGTGATATTGAGGCAGAGAAAGAAGGCTTACTGTATAGATATTGGACTTCTAAGGGATGGCTGGAAGGTGAGGTAGTATGGCAATTGGTAGAGCCTAAAGTCTACAATCTGCCACTTCTAGCTATAGTCCCTAATATTCCTTTTGCAGGTGATATTGATGTGAAAAGGTGGCAAGTCCTTTACTAGACATTTTCAGCAGGATAGATCCTCCAAGGGAGATACTGACTGACCAAGGTGCCAACTTCATGTCAGACCTGCTGACTTGTTTGTGGAAGTGTTGTGGGGTGAAACATTTAGAGACCACCCCCTACTATCCTCAGACTAATGGTCTTGTGGAGAAGTTAAACTGTACATTAAAGACTATCCTATGGGCATCTGCAGATCGAAAAGTTAACCATTAAACCCAGTAAGTGTCAAGTAGGGATGGCAGAGGTCACTGGACACAGAGTGGGAAGGGGTAAGATTAGGCCTGGACCTGTCAAAATAGAATCTATTCAAGCATGGCCAGTTCCTGTTACTAAAAAGCAAGTGAGAGCATTTCTAGGGACAGCAGGGTATTGTGGAAAATTTGTGTCTAGTTGTGGTGCAATGGCTGCACCCCTTACTGAGCCAACTAGGACAAATGAACAGGATGAGGTAGTGTGGACCACAGATTGTGAACAGGCATTCCAAAAACTTAAGGAGAAGAAGATCCCATGTGTTGGCCAGCCCAGATTATAGAGAAGAGTTTGTTGTGCAAGTGAATGCTTTAGATTGTGGTGTGGGGGCTGAGCTCAGCCAGGTTTCCTCAGAAGGAGAAAAATGCTGTAGTGGGGTTAATAATGCCAGTGCAAATGGACTGCCCAGGAGAGGATTAGGTTGATATTCCCAGATAGATCCATTTATTCTCAAGATTTGTTTTTCAAGAGTAATACAAAGTCTTTTATTCCAGTAAATTTCTAATTTCATCAGATCAATAATTAAAATCTCTCCCTATTTTTTGGCATTTGTTCCCCATTATTTTTTGCTTTGTCCAGATTTCTTGAATTAAAAGGTTGAGAGATATGCTCAGAAGTGTTGGATGAAGATACTGCACAGCTTTATAGATCATGCATATAAGTTGGCTTTTAATAATTCAACTTGATGTGCCAAAAAAAAAAAGTATCCTTGTTTCCCGTCTTTCCTGACCTAGAGTAGTCCAAATACAGGCTTTGCTGTATTCTGGACTTTTGGAAAATTCCTGTGTTGCCCATTTCCTTTCTTGGATAAAGGGAGGCTTCTTTGTTCACCAGTGGCAGTGGGGAGCTTAGAGCAGCCTATCTATCCCTGGAGGAGTGTTCCCAGCACAAGAATCTGGTAGTCTATTGGCCGTTTTGGGTCAATTTCTAGCTCTTTTAAGTCCCCGTGTATAAAACCCGCTTTGGCGTGGTTTTAGCGCTTGTTACTACTCAGCCAAGCTCCTCGTGGTCCTGCAGAGTGGTGCTAGCAGCAGAGAGGCTTAAAGAGTGACTGCTAACCTGATAAGTGTTTTTTTCCTGCTACTACCTGGGTGACTGTCCGATCTAGCTAAACTGCAAGTATTCCTGCTTCTTGAACTGTTTTAAACTGTTTAAAGTTGTTTTTGCATCTGCACTTTTAAAGTTTGTCCTGTTTGTTGCATTTACCTGTTGAGGCTACACACTGAAGTGTGCTAGCCTGGGTTACATATTTATTGCATTTTCCTGCTGTTTGTTGCAAAAAAGAAAAAAAAAATTATCCTTGTTTCCCGTCTTTCCTGACCTAGAGTAGTCCAAATACAGGCTTTGCTGTATTCTGGACTTTTGGAAAGTTCCTGTGTTGCCCATTTCCTTTCTTGGATAAAGGGAGGCTTCTTTGTTCACCAGTGGCAGTGGGGAGCTTACAGCAGCCTATGTATCCCTGGAGGAGAGTTCCCAGCACAAGAATCTGGTAGTCTATTGGCCATTTTGGGCCAATTTCTAGCTCTTTCAAGTCCCCCTGTATAAAACCCGCTTTGGCGTGTCTTTGAGCGATTTTGCACATAGCTCAGCATCGGGCAGCTCCGCTTAATTGGGTTTAAACCATTCTTGGCTCCACAAAGTCTGTCTGCTCTTCACTTTTTCCCTTAGAACTGATCTAGTTCTCATAATAAACATCCTATTCCTACTCTAAAGCATGTTACTTGCACACTAAAGCAATTATATAAGTCAGCACTAAAAAATTAAAAGCACTACACCCTCACAAACTCCCCTTGAGTACCTTGTTCCCCATTGGCCCTTTTTTTCAGTTATAAAGGAATTCCCAATACTATTCTAGCATGTCCAAAGGTCAGTTGTCAATCTCCTCTCTGGTCCAGCTGGTGAATCTGGGAATCCTGAGGCAATGTTACAACTGCCTCATTTACACAGACAACACTCTACTCCTCCCAACAAATTCCAACACATGTGAGAGATGCAACCATATAGCCAAACTGGAGGCTAAGCTCTCTCAACTCAGTACTGGTGTAACCAGTCAGGAGGAGAAGGAAACCACACTCACTAGAATTCCAGTCTCACATAGACCTACCACGACAGCAAACCAAACACATAAACACACAAAAACATACTCAGAGGCTCTAAATAAAAATCTGCCTAAGCAGCAGAGACCTCCAAAGCAGACACCCAAGCAACCGCTACCCCAAAACAAAACACGTGCAACACATAGCTCAAAAAGCCAGTGTGCCAAACAGTCACAGCCCTTAAGGCTAAACAACATGCCTGATACACTTGTAATAGGTGACTCTATCGTCAGGCACACTGACGTCCCACTCACCAGACTGAACAAGGAGAAGGTCACAGTGAGCTGCCTTTCGGGCACTAGGATCCACCACATAACACAAGCACTCAGATCACTCCAAGGCAAGTACAAATATGACACAGTCATTGTCCATGCTTGTGTGAAATGACCTGAGATGTACTTCCCTGGACTACATGAAAAGAGACATAGAGGAGCTCTCTGAGCATGTAGCTCAGGCCGGTATGACCCTGTCCTTGAGTAGCATCTTACCCTCACCAAGAATGATGCCACAATATGAAGACAAGATGATCAATTTCAACAACTGGCTTAAGTATTGGTGTCATTCAAATGGGATCCAATGCCTGTCAGCCTGGGATGACATGCTCGACAAACCACGATGCTTCGCTAGGGATGGCTTGCACCTGTCACCCCTGGGCTTTCGGATATTGGCAAAGGCTCTTGCCACCTCCATAGTGCCTTTTTTAGGCAAGGCTCAAAAGACAAACCCACCTCCATAGGTATCACAAGGGATAAGAAACTAAGAGTAATGCTACTCAATGCCAGAAATCTAAACCTCAAGATGCACGCACTCGAAACTCTCCTTAGCATGGAGAATATCGATATCTGTGCAGTAACAGAAACCCGGTTCAAGGTTCCCGAGAGCACCCCAGAACTACCAGGTTATACCTCATACCATGCTTTGCCGCTCCAAAACTTGGACCAAACCACAAAAGGAGGGGGAGTATTAATATTCGTCAAAGATACCCACACTTCCAGGTTGGTGGCACAGCACGAAGCATCAGAGACTATCCATATGCAACTAACAGTGGGTAAAACTGCCTTCCAGTTTATAGCCTGCTACAGACCACCCTCCCAAACCCAGGAACCCCACTTGGCCTTCCTGAGAACACTGGAAAATATGAAGGTCTCTCCAAACACCATTATATTGGGCGACTTCAACTACCCAAACATAGACTGGGAGCATTACTCTAGCTCCAACACCCTAGCCCAAAGGTTCCTAGAATTTATAAACTCAAATTCTAAGGAACAACTTGTTACCACTCCCACAAGAGGGGAAAACATACTGGACCTGATCATCACCAACATGGGGGCTCTATGCTCCAGACCAGAAGTGTATCCCTCACTGGTAAGATCAGACCATAAACTAATCTCACTGGATATTCACATCCCGACCCCACCCCCTGCCCAGAAAACCACAATGAAAAACTTCTCTAAAGCAAATTTCACACTCCTCAAAACTGAGGTGGAATCCTTCAAAGCCCCCGGGCCTGTGGGAAATACGGTGACTCTATCGTCAGGCACACTGACGTCCCACTCACCAGACTGAACAAGGAGAAGGTCACAGTGAGCTGCCTTTCGGGCACTAGGATCCACCACATAACACAAGCACTCAGATCACTCCAAGGCAAGTACAAATATGACACAGTCATTGTCCATGCTTGTGTGAAATGACCTGAGATGTACTTCCCTGGACTACATGAAAAGAGACATAGAGGAGCTCTCTGAGCATGTAGCTCAGGCCGGTATGACCCTGTCCTTGAGTAGCATCTTACCCTCACCAAGAATGATGCCACAATATGAAGACAAGATGATCAATTTCAACAACTGGCTTAAGTATTGGTGTCATTCAAATGGGATCCAATGCCTGTCAGCCTGGGATGACATGCTCGACAAACCACGATGCTTCGCTAGGGATGGCTTGCACCTGTCACGCCTGGGCTTTGATATTGGCAAAGGCTCTTGCCACCTCCATAGTGCCTTTTAGGCAAGGCTCAAAAGACAAACCCACCTCCATAGGTATCACAAGGGATAAGAAACTAAGAGTAATGCTACTCAATGCCAGAAATCTAAACCTCAAGATGCACGCACTCGAAACTCTCCTTAGCATGGAGAATATCGATATCTGTGCAGTAACAGAAACCCGGTTCAAGGTTCCCGAGCACCCCAGAACTACCAGGTTATACCTCATACCATGCTTTGCCCAAAACTTGGACCAAACCACAAAAGGAGGGGAGTATTAATATTCACAAAGATACCCACACTTCCAGGTTGGTGGCACAGCACGAAGCATCAGAGACTATCCATGTGCAACTAACAGTGGGTAAAACTGCCTTCCAGTTTATAGCCTGCTACAGACCACCTCCCAAACCCAGGAACCCCACTTGGCCTTCCTGAGAACACTGGAAAATATGAAGGTCTCTCCAAACACCATTATATTGGGCGACTTCAACTACCCAAACATAGACTGGGAGCATTACTCTAGCTCCAACACTAGCTCAAAGGTTCCTAGAATTTATAAACTCAAATTCTAAGGAACAACTTGTTACCACTCCCACAAGAGGGAAAACATACTGGACCTGATCATCACCAACATGGGGGCTCTATGCTCCAGACCAGAAGTGTATCCCCACTGGTAAGATCAGACCATAAACTAATCTCACTGGATATTCACATCCCGACCCCACCCCTGCCCAGAAAACCACAATGAAAAACTTCTAAAGCAAATTTCACACCTCAAAACTGAGGTGGAATCCTTCAAAGCCCCCGGGCCTGTGGGAAATACGGTGACTCTATCGTCAGGCACACTGACGTCCCACTCACCAGACTGAACAAGGAGAAGGTCACAGTGAGCTGCCTTTCGGGCACTAGGATCCACCACATAACACAAGCACTCAGATCACTCCAAGGCAAGTACAAATATGACACAGTCATTGTCCATGCTTGTGTGAAATGACCTGAGATGTACTTCCCTGGACTACATGAAAAGAGACATAGAGGAGCTCTCTGAGCATGTAGCTCAGGCCGGTATGACCCTGTCCTTGAGTAGCATCTTACCCTCACCAAGAATGATGCCACAATATGAAGACAAGATGATCAATTTCAACAACTGGCTTAAGTATTGGTGTCATTCAAATGGGATCCAATGCCTGTCAGCCTGGGATGACATGCTCGACAAACCACGATGCTTCGCTAGGGATGGCTTGCACCTGTCACCCCTGGGCTTTCGGATATTGGCAAAGGCTCTTGCCACCTCCATAGTGCCTTTTTTAGGCAAGGCTCAAAAGACAAACCCACCTCCATAGGTATCACAAGGGATAAGAAACTAAGAGTAATGCTACTCAATGCCAGAAATCTAAACCTCAAGATGCACGCACTCGAAACTCTCCTTAGCATGGAGAATATCGATATCTGTGCAGTAACAGAAACCCGGTTCAAGGTTCCCGAGAGCACCCCAGAACTACCAGGTTATACCTCATACCATGCTTTGCCGCTCCAAAACTTGGACCAAACCACAAAAGGAGGGGGAGTATTAATATTCGTCAAAGATACCCACACTTCCAGGTTGGTGGCACAGCACGAAGCATCAGAGACTATCCATGTGCAACTAACAGTGGGTAAAACTGCCTTCCAGTTTATAGCCTGCTACAGACCACCCTCCCAAACCCAGGAACCCCACTTGGCCTTCCTGAGAACACTGGAAAATATGAAGGTCTCTCCAAACACCATTATATTGGGCGACTTCAACTACCCAAACATAGACTGGGAGCATTACTCTAGCTCCAACACCCTAGCCCAAAGGTTCCTAGAATTTATAAACTCAAATTCTAAGGAACAACTTGTTACCACTCCCACAAGAGGGGAAAACATACTGGACCTGATCATCACCAACATGGGGGCTCTATGCTCCAGACCAGAAGTGTATCCCTCACTGGTAAGATCAGACCATAAACTAATCTCACTGGATATTCACATCCCGACCCCACCCCCTGCCCAGAAAACCACAATGAAAAACTTCTCTAAAGCAAATTTCACACTCCTCAAAACTGAGGTGGAATCCTTCAAAGCCCCCGGGCCTGTGGGAAATACGGCCCAGACCGTAGAATCCTTTATAAATGCATTCTATGAACACCTTCAGGAATGCATGAATCATGCAATCCCAAATAAAACCAAGACCCAATCCTCCAAAGGCAGGCATCCTGTCTGGTGGACCCCAGCCATAAGCAAACTATACAATAGAAGGAGGAAGCTACTACATGATAGAGCAAAATCCCAAAAAGGGAAGGCATCTCTGATCAGTATTAGCAAAATACTACGGGCACTGATAAAATCATCTAAGGCCAGCTTTGAGAGAAAAATTGCACAGGACACTAAGGATAATCACAAGGCTTTCTTTAGTTATGTTAGGAACCTGGGTGAGAATTCCCAGATATGCTGAGAATTAGTCCAAAGTGACAAAAAATACACCAACCCCACAGACATTGCCAACATCCTAGCTGACAGGTTCAGTGCAACCCCCCCCTCCCCACCAAAAGGGCAAATATCTATCCCAGCAGAGTGCTGCCCCCCTGACATCTCAGATGCTCAGGTAAGAGCCGCCCTCTCCAAAGCAAAAAGCACAGCATCAATGGGACCAGACAGTGTCCCGGGCTGCGTACTACATGAGTTCTAAGAAGAGCTAAACCCAAACATAAAACTACTGTTCAATCTCAGCCTTACTACAGGATATGTACCCAAAGAGTGGCATACAGCAACAGTGGTCCCTCTCCACAAAGGTGGTGCCTCAACGGATCCTGGAAACTATCGCCCCATAAGCCTTACTAGCTTGGTCTGCAAAGCTATGGAAAGGAACATCATGGACCTCATAAATAAAGATATTGTGGACCTACAGACACTGGATCCTACCCAGTTTGGCTTTGTTAAGGGCAGATCCTGCCTCTTAAACCTGTTCGATTTCTTTGAAGCAGTCACCAAGGCCATTGACGAGGGGAAGGTGGTCCACACAGCCTACCTGGACCTCGCAAAAGCCTTTGATACAATACCCCACTCGGGCATTATAGATAAGCTCACCAGCTTAAATATAAACCCCTATGTCACTAGATGGGTTGCAAACTGGCTCAAGGACAGAACCCACATGGTTAGAATTGCTGGAGCCATGTCAGACTCCAAACCAGTTACAAGTGGCATCCCACAAGGCTCAGTCCTGAGACCTCTCTTGTTCGGTATATATTTCTCGGAGGTACAAGCCAACACAGAAGGACTGTGGCTGACCACATTCGCAGATGACTGCAAACTAGGCACCATAATCGACTCTCCAGCCGACACAAGTATCCTACAAAAGGGCCTCATAGAAACAGACAACTGGTGCCAGAGCCATGGCCTCAAGCTAAATGCCAAAAAGTGTATAGTCATCCCCTTTGGCAAAAACAAAGTGCCCACAAATTACCACATAGGTGGTATTCCATTAAGTACGGAAGAAGTAATTAGGGATCTGGGGACCCAAGTTGATAGCAATCTCTCATTTGAAAACCACGTGGCCAAAGTGGTTAGAAAAACATTTTATATAGCCCACCTAATCATGCAGGGATTCAAATCTAGATCAGGGGAGGTCATCGTGCCTCTTTACTCATCCCTCATCAGGCCAATAATTGAGTACAATGCCCCTTTTGGGATGTACCTTACCAGACACCTGCAGCAACTGGAAAGACCCCAAAAGTACCTCACCAAGAGGATCAAAGGGCTCAAACAGATGCCATATGCTGCCCGGTTAAAGAAACTCCAGCTCTACTCAGTGGCATACCGCCTGCTCAGAGGCGATCTGTGCCAGACATATAAAGCCATGTCCAACCTGGAATTAATGGACATGCTGCACCTCAGAAAATCCAAATCCCATCAAGCTACGCTCGAGAGACTTGAACCTCAGCACTGAAATAAATAGGACATGCTGGAGGGACAGATTCATAACCCAGAGGCTCCCTTCACTCTGGAATAAAATCCCAGTCCAGGTTAGGCAGAGTCCCTCACTGACTCTCTTCAAGAGGAATCTTGATGAGTGGATGGGAGATCATAGGTTTACCCCGGGTATCACTTCTGTGTCACTGTTAGACAGAGGCACAGTATACTAACCTCAAAAAAGGGCATAGCAAAATTCATTTAAAATGGGTGGCAAAAGCCAAACACACTCTGGCTAGGCTTATAAATGCCCTAGGGCAGATAGCCTAGTATGAACCTATGAACCTATGAACCTATTGCTTTTTGGGATGGTGTTACATTCTTGTTGATTTTTTTAGCTTCAGTGTAGAATGCATGCATTTGGGAGAAAGGATGGAACAGTACTTTAAAATTGTGTATTCTTGGTTTATTGAAAGGTCTATTATTAAACTGATCACATTTTCCTGTACTAAATTCCCTCCTTTTCATTTAAGTTTCCTCAAGATGGCAGCACCTGTAATAGCTAACACTCTAGCCCACATGTTTATTCTCATACTGACTCCAAGACCTTGCCACCTGCTTTCAAACACAGCATTTTGTCCCCTGCCCAAGGTGTCACCCTTTCTACTCCACATGATTTTCTTAGCATAGTCAATCTCTGTCCCATTGCTAAACTATTTACAAAGTGTATGTGTTATCACATCTTAAAATCTGTTGCAAAATGTTGGGGCCTCTCTCACCGATAGCATGGATTCAGGAAAGGATATAACACAACGACTGTAATTTGTAATGTCATTTACTCAGTAGTTTCAAACACAGAAAAAGGCCTTCTTAGAGGCAATACATGTCTGAACTTTGGGAAGGACATCTGAGTCTATTGCTTATACCCTCCTGCTAGCCAAACTCAGAAGTCTTGGATTCGGTGATGGTTCTTCCAAAAGCATCTGTAATTGAATGATCTATTCTTCCTTGTCATCAATGACTAATATATATCTATTGTGGACTGTATTGATAACTAAATACTTCAGGGAGTGGGCTTGGCCCGATTGTCTTTTCTTTATTTGTCAATGGTCTTGATATGTATCTCCCTTGGCTGCACTAAACCCCGTATGCTCATGACTTGCTGCTCATAACAATCTAGGAAGTCTGGAGAAGTAATACAAATGGATATATGGATCTTGTAAACAAGGACATAGGCAATCTCCAAGCACTTCACCCCACCCAGTTTGGATTTGTCAAGGGCAGATCTTGCCTGTTGAACCTGGTTAACTTCTTTGAGACTGTCACCAAGAAAGCAAGGAAATCACTCCACTGGTCACCCACAAGTAAAAAATAAAGTCCGTTTTATTAAGCGCTTTTCATCTCTCCTTATAGGGAGACTTCTTCAGATAACAGACATGTACAAATGCAAAGTTTAAATAAAAAGTCATCAATCATGTGACACAACACACACCTACATTTAAAGACACCCTTCCCCATGAGATCCACATATTATTAACTGTAACATTTATTTCAATATTTTACAAGTAATGCCTTAAATATACTCTTACTAAAATATTTAGTCTAAAATTCAAAATCAACATTATTTATTTCATGTATATTTTTATTTTTAATGTCTTCAGTCTGATGAAAATTAAAATATTAAATATTAAAATAATTTATCCTGACCCATTCCGTCCACATGACAGCACCTTACAACTAAAGGGTATGGACTCACTCACACCTTTCATGAGCCTACCTCTCTAGATTTTTCAATTTAAGAATAAACAGGATAGAATACACTTCATTCAATCCTGGAAAATGGCAGGCGTCTACGAAGCTGCCACCTCAATTCAAGTTTCTCCAACATTAATGAATCGGGACCACCTTTTCCATTTGAATTCACACAGTTAATAGCCCTAAATTTGAATGTATGATCTGGAAATGCTTCAACATGTCTAGCTAGGGCACTTTATTTTTTCATTTTTGGAAATATAATATAAATGCTCATATACTCTTTCCCTTAATTTACGGTCCGTTTTTCCAATTTAGAAAGCCGGACAGTGTTGGCACTGAGGCATGTAAACTACTGCTCTACTCTGACAGTTGAACTTATGTTTGGTCACATATTTCTGTTCCCTCAATGTGAAGCATTGGCCAACCTGCATGTGTTTGCAAAAGTTACACATATTACATTTACCCATACCTGTTCATGTACTTACACCTTTTGCCTTGTATTGTAATATATTTTTCAGGTTTTGCCTCGTTGGAACACCTACTTCACAGAATTTATGCCTGAGAACATTGTCATTCATAATTAATAACCAATTTTTGTTAATAAGGGAGTATAAAGCTGGAGCATTGACACTATATCTAGTAATCAGGGCTGTAGTACTGTATTCTCTCGTCCTTGGTACCATACTCATGTCCCCCACATTGTTACCTCCTATCATACCCTTAATGCTCAAAATTGGTTTGTAAAAACCACCGGCCCTCTTATTCTGGACTTCTCTAATCAATTCATTGATTAGTTGTTCTGGATAACATCTTACCCTAAACATGTTCCTCAGATTATTGCATTCCAACACAAATTCATCATCACTGGTCACCATCCGGGCAGCTCTTACTAATTGCCCCTTGACTACTGAACGCTTTTGATGTAATGGATGGCAACTAGTAAAGTGAAGGAATGTGTTGTAATATGTTTCCTTCCAGAAAATTCATGCACAGTAACTGTTGGTAATGATGTCTTTCCTGAGGTTAACGTTCAAATATGCTATTGATTCAGTACTGAAAGTAAATGTGAATGTAAAAAACTGGGTTGTATTGTTAAAATAGGTAACCATATCTGTAGCCTGTTTTTCGTCCCCATTATAAATCATAAAAACATCATACAAGAACCTAGTGTAATGGATAATCCGGTTTGCAATCTCCTCATTGTTTCTCACAAAATGCCACTCCCAATATGCCATTACTAAGTTTGATAGGCTGGCACCACATGGTGAACCCATGGCTACCCCAGCTTTCTGCAAGTAATATTTGCTGTTGAAGGTTATGAAATTCTGTGTTAGCACTATGTCTATGAGTTCACATACAAGAGAAACTTCATCCTCAGGTGCTCCTTTACTATGCATCATAGAGCTTACCCATTCTACTCCTTCTACATGAGGAATAGAAGAGTATAGATCTTTTATGTCAACTGTGATAAAATTATAAATGGGGTTAAACTCTATTGCATTAATGTTTGAGAGGAAGGTTCAGGAGTCTGCAAATTTGCCTCTCCTTGGTCACATATCTCTTCAACTTTTGATCTATGACTTTTGCCAGGGAGTATGTGATACT
The DNA here is from genome assembly GCF_019279795.1 of Protopterus annectens. NCBI lineage: Eukaryota > Metazoa > Chordata > Ceratodontiformes > Protopteridae > Protopterus > Protopterus annectens. The sequence continues at coordinate 308,913,715 of NC_056730.1, forward strand.
GTGCCTTGCATCCATCAGCGGTCTCATGGAGGAATTTATTATACTTTTATGGACCTTTGGTATTCCAAAAAATATTGGAATTCTTGGGGCTGGCATTACTAAATAGTTGAAGAGGTCTATATTAATCCTAGCCTCAATGAACAGGTCATTTATCCAAGATTTAATTCTTGAGTAAGCTCTATTAACCTCTGATCTAGAGACTTCCTCATAAGTTTCACTGTTCAACACATTTTCCATCCTGTTGATGTAATCTTCAGTAAACATAATTGCCAACCCGCCCCCCTTATTGGGTTGCATTACACTTATCACTCCCTGTCTTAGCCCTTCTAACAATTTTTCATTCATACTAGTGTTTTGGACAAATATATTCTACCTGTTGCCTTGTTCTATTGTGCTTCGTAAGTCCAACTCACAAATTTGTTCGAAAAAATGCCAGCCCCAAGAATTGCAATATTTTTGGAATACCAAAGGTCCATAAAAGTATAATAAATCCCCCCATGAGACCATTGGTAGACGCAAGGCACAGTATCACCTACTCCCTGACAAAGGTCATAGATCAAAAGTTGAAGAGATATGTGACCCAGGAAAGTCAAATTTGCAAAGCCTCCTGGACCTTCCTTAATGCAATAGAGTTTAACCCCATTTACAATTTTATCACAGTTGACACTTTCACTTTCACAGGTCACTTCAGATGTACAAATATGACTCTGTCATTGTCCATGTTGGTGTGAATGACCTGAGATGTACCTCCCTGGACTACATGAAAAGAGACATGGAGGAGCTGTCCAATCTTGTAGCCCAGGCAGGTATGACCCTAGCCCTGAGTAGCATCCTGCCATCACCCAGAATGATGCCACAGTACAAGGACAAAATGATTGACTTCAACAATTGGCTAAGCTTCTGGTGTCATTCTAAGGGGATCCAGTATCTGTCTGCCTGGGATGACATGATCGACAAACCACAATGCTTTGCCAGAGATGGCCTGCACCTTTGTCCTTGGCATTCCGGATAATGGCTAAGGGTCTTGCCGCCCCTATAGTGCCTTTTTTAGGCAAGGTTCAAATGACAAATTCACCACCGTAACAGGTACAAGCAAGCAAAATCTGAGGGTAATGCTACTTGATGCTAGGGTCTAAACCTCAAAATGCACTCACTCGAGGCACTCCTTAAAATGGAGAACATCGACATCTGTGCAGTGACAGAGACCTGGTTCAAGGCTCCAGAGAGCACCTCTGCATTACCAGAATATAATTCATACCACACCTTTCGGCCATCTAACCTGGACCGAAACACTAAAGGCGGAGGCATGTCCATATTCATTAAGGATATCCACACCTCCAGGCTAGTTGCTCAGCATAATGCATCCGTAATTATCCAAGTGCAACTAACTCTGGGCAAGACAGCAACCCAAATTGTAGCTTGCTACAGATCCCCCACCTTGCCCAAGGATTCCCACTCCTCATTTCTTGATACACTGGAAAATATTAGGGTACAACCTAACACCCTAATAATGGGTGATTTCAACTACCCCACCAGTAACTGGGAAAATTACTCATGTACCAACTCTTGTGTAAAACGTCTTCTGGAATTCATAAATTCCAATGCCTTGGATCAACTTATCCACACCCCCACCTTGGGCAGCACTATCCTAGACCTGGTCATTACCAACATGGGCAACCAGTGTTCCACACCAGAGATCAGTTCCTCATTGGTCAGATCTGACCACAAGCTAATCACTCTAGACATGCACATCCCACCCCCACCTCCAATTAGGGGAAACCACCATAAAAAAATTCTACAAAGTCAACTTCACTCTTCTTAAGACAGAAGTGGCAAACTTCACGACACCCATGTTGATGGACAATAGAGGTACGACTGCTGAATCCTATACAAATGCACTTTATAAGCACTTACATGAGTGCATGGATCATGCAATCCCTAACAGAACCAAGATGCTATCCTCTAAAAAAAGGAAGCCAATCTGGTGGTCCCCTGCTATAAACAAGCTGTGTTCTATATGAATTACAGAACAAATTGGCACCCCACCTAAGTACCATGTTCAATCATAGCCTCACCTCAAGCTTTGTGCCCACTGGATGGCACACAGTAACAGTTATCCCACTCCACAAAGCAGGAGTTACCATGGACCCGGGGAACTACCACCCCATCAGCCTTATGAACCTGGTCTTCAAGGCTATGGAACGTATCATCATGTAACTTATAAACAATGACATTGGTAATCTCCAAACTCTGGACCCTATCCAGTTTGGGTTTGTAAAAGGCAGATCATGTCTCCTAAACCTAACAGACTTCTTTGAAATGGTCACCAAAGCTGTAGATGAGGGTAAGGTGGTTTACTCAGCCTATTTAGATCTCGCCAAGACTTTTGACACCATCCCCCACTCTGGAATTATAGATTAACTCACTAAACTAGGTATAAATACCTATGTCAGAAGATGGGTTGCCAACTGGCTCACTGACAGAACCCACACTGTGAAAGTAGCAGACTCTAAATCCAACTTCAGACCAGTGACAAGTAGAGTACCACAGGGTTCAGCCCTAGTTCCTCTCCTGTTTGGAATCTACTTCTCTGAAGTACAGGCTAACACAGAAGGTCTTTGGCTAACAATGTTCACAGATGACTGCAAACTAGGAGCCATAATCAAAACTTCTAATGATGTGGACATCCTACAAAAGGGCTTCACTGAGACAGATGCCTGGTGTCAAAGCCATGGCCTCAGGCTCAATGCCAAAATGTGCATTGCCATCCCTTTTGGTAAAAACTCTGTGCCCATGAACTACTACATAGGCAATAATCTACTTAACACCGAAAGTGTGATAAGAGACCTTGGGACACAGGTGGACAGTAGTCTCTCCTTTGATAATCATATCGCCACAGTAGTCAGGAAATTCTTCTACATGGACACCTCATCACAAAAGTTTCCTCATCCAGGAAAAAAGAGGTCATTGTTCCCCTCTACTCATCACTCATTAGAACCATTATAGAGTACATCGCCCCTTTTGGTATGTACCTCACATGACATCTATAACAACTGGAAAGGCTGCAGAAATACCTCATAAAGATGATTACCGGCCTCAAACAGATGCCCTATGCAGACCGTCTCAAAAAACACCAGCTTTTTCTCTGTCGCATATCGCCTAAATTCACCTTGAGGATCACTTCTGTGGCTCTGCTTGACAGGGGCACAGGAAAATAATTCTCTTGGGTGGCAAAAGCCAGGGTACCATTTGGCTAGGCTTGTATAGGCCCTAGGGCCAATAGCCTAGTACCTACCTATGAATCTATGAACCTAAATGTGTCATCAAACTAGCATAACCAAAAACACTAGTTGAAACTTAATAGAAAAATGAAAGGAACTCGTGCCAATAAAAACATGCATAGAGAATTCTATTCCGATGACATAGAAATGACCAATCACCATTTTTCCTATTACTAGTACCTCCAATTAAATTTCATATAACATTGTCCTATCAGCTAACCAAATGGCGTGAAAGAGCCAATCAGGGTCTAACACTATAGATTAAACATCTTTGTGAAATCAGAAAGACTAGTATATATAGGTATAGAAAGAGTAATATAAAGAAGATGTATGCTCAAACTATGTAAATTAAACTAGCTGTTCAGTTCGTATGAGGGATAGTGTGTGTATGTGTGTGTGTGTGTGTGTGTGTGTGTGTGTGCATTTGTGTTGGTGTGTGAGAGATTAAGGGTGCGTGTGCATACTTCTCAACCTCTTAAGTGCAAGAAATCTGGACAAAACCTGACATAATGGGGGGACAATAATTGGGACAGATTTTAAATATCATTCTTATAAACCTAGAGAGTTGCTAGAATAATAGCATTTGTGTTAACATGCATTGTCTGAAGGATAGAAAGTCTAAAACTCAACTGTATGTCAGTATGTTTATCAGTAGGAGTGGTAAGCACTAGGTAGCCTATCTACCACAAGATGAGTGGTTTCTGGCCCAGAAATTGTAGTTTATTGGCTGTATGGGGAGTTTTTCCATCCCTTTCAACCTTCTGATTTAAAAGCCCATGTTTGCACAGGTTTACGCTTGTTTAAGCTCCGTGCAGTGGCACCTCGTTGAGGTAAACTGTTACTTGTGCCAGAAAGTCTGTGCTCTTCAGTTTTTTTCCTTAGATCTTGCTAGTTCTTTCTCTCTTGCACTTCAAATAGCCTAATCGCTTTGCACTTCAACAGGTTTTTTTAGCAATTATTTTAGCACACGTAAGTGCCATCAGCACTAGTCGTTCTTCACGGAAATAGCTCCAGTATTTAGTAGTTATGACCACCCCTCCTGGCATGATTAAAGGGCAGTTCCCTGTGCTTTTTCCTATTAATCTAATGCACTTGGGGATTCTGAGGCAGTGTAGCAACTGCCTCATGTACACAGACAACCCTCTCCTCGTACCTCCCAACACTCAGACTTGTGAGAGATACACTTATATCACCAAACTGGAAGTTATGTACTCTCCAGCCAAGACCAGACTAGCTGGGCAAAAGGAGAAGGTCAACACCTACACCACACCACATAGAAAACATAGCCCTCCAGAACACCTACTATCACAGCTCTCACATAAAAACACAAACCACACACCCACCTTCGCAGAGGCTCTCAACAGAAATTTACCCAAACAGCAGAGACTTCCAAGACAGAAATGCACTCGACCACCACAACACAGAACAAGCCACAGGGCACATAGCTCACCTCCACAGTGTGCCCCTCAACCTAAACCCTTAAGGCTAAACACCTTGCCCAATAGACTAATCATAGGTGACTTAATAGTGAGGCAGAAAAAAAGCAAGTGGAGTGGTAGGAGAAAGCTGGAAAAAGCTAATACAAATCACGTATTGTTACTGCAACTAATCCTTTAATGTGGTAAGCGCTTTCAGTGGTACAAATGTTCCACCTTCATCAGACCAAGAACAACGTGTAACAAATACATATATATACTCTTGTTACTCAATTAATTATCAAATTACTCTATAAGTCAATCAATTAACCAATGAAAAAAATAAAAATACAGTATTTAAATAAATAGTAATAAAACCTATTCTCTCAAGTAACATACACTATTACAATGCTATGAACCATACTAAACTCACAAAACTTTTAAAAATATATCTCAAGAAAAATTACAAAATTAATGCTACTAGGGCTTACTTAAAAAGTCTACAATGGTCAATATTACATTTAATAACCTCCATAGGAGTGGCACACAAAGATAAATTGATAATTAAATAAAATACAAAACCTATATTTATCTTTTATACATATGTTATACAAATATAAATGTAAAGGTTATGTCATATGAATTTAGGTAGTCAAATAAAATGAATTAAAATACATATGATAACTGCATGCTGGTCAGGAACAAATATCTAAACATTATTATAATTCTATATAAATAAGGATCAATATATAAATAAAAATCACTATATGTGTGAAGACCAGTTGATACTGCATACCATAAATGGAACATCAAATTTATATTCTATTATGTTAATAACCTTATGTATAAAATTAATGTTTTATCTATTTAATGCTTTCAATTTTAAAACACTTTTAATAGACACTGAAATGAATATGTGTCTATTAAAAGTGTTTTAAAATTGAAAGCATTAAATAGATAAAACATTAATTTTATACATAAGGTTATTAACATAATAGAATATAAATTTGATGTTCCATTTATGGTATGCAGTATCAACTGTTTTTCACACATATAGTGATTTTTATTTATATATTGATCCTTATTTATATAGTATTATAATAATGTTTAGATATTTGTTCCTGACCAGCATGCAGTTATCATATGTATTTTAATTCATTTTATTTGACTACATAAATTCATATGACATAACCTTTACATTTATATTTGTATAACATATGTATAAAACATAAATATAGGTTTTGTGTTTTATTTAATTATCAATTCATCTTTGTGTGCCACTCCTATTGAGGTTATTAAATGTAATATTGACCATTGTAGACTTTTTAAGTAAGCCCTAGTAGCATTAATTTTGTAATTTTTCTTGAGATATATTTTTAAAAGTTTTGTGAGTTTAGTATGGTTCATAGCATTGTAATAGTGTATGTTACTTGAGAGAATAGGTTTTATTACTATTTATTTAAATACTGTATTTTTATTTTTTTCATTGGTTAATTGATTGACTTATAGAGTATTTTGATAATTAATTGAGTAACAAGAGTATATATATGTATTTGTTACACGTTGTTCTTGGTCTGATGAAGGTGGAACATTTGTACCACTGAAAGCACTTACCACATTAAAGGATTCGTTGCAGTAGTAATACGTGATTTGTATTAGCTTTTTCCAGCTTTCTCCTACCACTCCACTTGCTTTTTTTCTATTTCAGTAGTTTTTTCTGTTCTTTGGTTAATAGTGAGGCACACAGATGTCCCACTCACTAGGTAGCATAAGTAGAAGGTAACAGTCAGCTGTCTATCAGGTGTCAGAATCTGACACATAACACACGCATTCAGGTCACTCCACAACAAGTACAAGTATGATTCTGTCATTGTCCATGTGGCTGTGAATGACCTGAGATGCATCTCCCTGGACTACATGAAAGGGGACATGGTTGAGCTCTTGGATTATGTGTCCCTGGCAGGTATGACTCTAGCCCTGAGCAGTATCCTACCATAACCCAGAATGATACTGCAGTACAAGCAAAAAATGACTTACTTCAACAATTGGCTAAGTTTCTGGTGTCATTCTAAGGGGATCCAGTATATGTCTGATTGGGATGACATGACTAACAGACCTCAATGCTTTGCCAGAGATGGCCTTTGTCAACCCTGGCCTTCCGGGTACTGGCTGAGGCTCTTTCCACCCTATAGTGCGTTTTTTAGGCGGTGATCCAAAGACCAAATTACCACCATAACAGCTACAAATAAATGCAATCTGAGGGTCATGCTAGTCAATGGTAGAAGTCTCAATCTCAAGATGCACTCACTCAAAGCACTTATCAAAATAGAGAACATCGACATTTGTGCTGTAACAGAGATCTGGTTTAAAGTGGCAGAAAGCACCCCTGCACTACCAGGCTATAACTCATTCAACACCTTTTGGCCCTGAAACATAGACCGAAGCTCCAAAGGCAGTGGTGTCTCCATATTCATAAAGGATATGCACACCTCCTGACTTGTAGCCCAGCATAATGCTACTTAGATACTTCAGGTACAACTAACATTGGGTAAGATGGTGATCCAGGTCATAGCAGGCTATAGGTCCCCAACTATGTCTCTAGACTCTCACTCCACATTCCTAAGCACCCTGAAATCTATCAAGGTCCAACCCAACACTATCCTACTAGGAGACTTTAAGTATGCCTCCATCAACTGGGAAAAACTACTCAAGCACCAAATACACTGGCCCAACACTTCCTGAAATCCATCAATTCCAATGCCCTGGACAAGCTCATTCTGACCCCCACTAGAGGAAGCAACACCCTTGACCTGGTTATTACTAACATGGGTGACCATTGCTCTACACCAGTAGTCAGTCCCTCCCTGGTCAGATCCGACCATAAACTAATCACCATGGAAATCCACATCTTACCCACATCCGCTGCAAATGTAACCACTTTGAAACTTTTCTCCAAAGCTGACTATGGACTCCTAAAAACAGAGGCGGTTAACTTCAAGGCACCCATGCCAATGGAATATAGCTGCATGACTGCTGAATCATACACTGATGCACTGTACAAGCATGTACATAAATACATGGAACTAGCCATAACCAACAGAACCAAGACACTCTCCTCCAAAAATAGGAAGCCAATCTGGTGGTCCCCTGCCATTAATAAACTCTACAACAGAAGGAAGAAACTGTTGCAGAAAAAGGTGAAGTCCCAAGACTGGAAAAACTTATTAGCCTCAACAAAAAGTTGAGATCCTTCATCAAATCCTCTAAAGGGAGCTATGAAGGCAGAATTGTGGCAGACACTAAAAACAATCACGAAGTCTTCTATAGCTATATCAATAACCTCCACGGCATTACCCAGATTTGCTCTGAGCTACTGCGCTGAGCCAACAGATATTTCCAAAATACTGGCTGACAGATTCAGTGCCAACTTTACCCCTCTCTCCCCGCCAAAGGATCAATCACAATACCAGAAGAATGCCAGGCACCCAGCATTACTGCAACACAGGTTAAAGCTGCATTGTCCAAGGCCAAGAATACAGCTTCCATGTGACCTGATAATATCCCTGGCTGTGTTCTACATGAACTACAAAGTGAACTGGCACCATATCTGTGTGCCCTGTTCAGTCACAGCCTCAAATCACGCTTTGTTCCTACCGAATAGCGCACTGCTACAGTCATTCCTCTCCATAAAGGGGGAGTGACTACAGAGCCTGGGAATTATCGCCCCATTAGCCTGACAAGTCTGATATGTAAAGCTACAGAGCGCATCATCATGGACCTGATTAACAAAGATACAGGAAATCTCCAAACTCCAAATTCTAGACCCCATGCAATTTGGTTTTGTGAAAGGCAGATCATGCCTACTCAACCTGGCTAACTTATTTGAGTCGGTCACCAGGGTTACGGATGAAGGCAAGGCAGTGCTTACAGCCTACCTCGATCTTGCCAAGGCCTTTGATACCATTCCTCACTCAGGAATTATTGATAAACTCACCAAACTAGGTATTAACCCCTATGTCACTAGATGGGTTGCAAACTGGCTCACAGATGGAACACACAGTGTGAAAGTAGCGGACTCCAAGTCAGACTGGTGACCAGTCATGTGTGAAGTCCCACAGGGATTGGTCCTGGGTCCTGTCCTGTTTGGCATCTACTTCTCAGAAGTCCAGGCCAACACAAAGGAACTCTGGCTGACCATATTTGTAGATGACTGCAAGCTGGGAGCCATTATTAACTCTCCCAAGTGATGCAGACATCCTACAGAAAGGACTCACTGAGACCAATGACTGGTGTGGAAACCATGGCTTTAAGCTTAATGCCAAAAATGCATCATCATCCTCCCCATTAATAAAAACTCAGTTCCCATTAATTACCACATTGGTGGGAGCCTATTGAACACTGAAGGCATTATAAGAGAACTGGGGACACAGGTTGACAGCAACCTCTCCTTCGACCACCACATTGCTACTGCAGTTAGAAAGTCCTTCTCTCTGACACATCTCATTACCAAGGGTTTTGCATCCAGGAAGAAAGAGGTCATCGTCTCTCTCTCTCTCCCTACTCTTCCCTCATTAGACCAATCATCAAGTATAATGCCCCATTTGGCATGTACCTCACTAGACACCTGCAACAGCTGGAGAGGCCACAGAAGTACCTCATGAAGAGGATGCTAGGCATTAAACACATATCCTACACAGACACACTCAAAAGACTCCAGCTATTCTCTGTCTCATATCACCTACTTAGAGGCGATCTCTGCTTGACTGGCAAAGCCATGTCTGACTCAGCTCTGTTAGAAATGCTACATCTAAAGAAATCCCAATCCCCCAACATCACATGCTCCAGAGACCTCAACCTCATTACCACAATCAACAGAAGATGCTGGAGGGACAGGTTCCTCACCCAGAGACTGTCCATGCTCTGGAATAGACTTCTCATACATGTCAAGCAGAACACATCCCTGTCCCTCTTCAAGAGAAATCTTGATGAGTGGATGGGTAATAAAAAGTTCATCCCGGGGATCACTCGAGTGGCTCTACTTGATAGAGGCACTGGGAACTAACATTGGGCGGCACGATGCTGGGGTAGTTCTATGGGCTAGGCTTGTAAAGACTCCAGGGCCATTAGCTTAGTACACACCTATGAACCTAAGACCCTGAATCCTCTATACAAACTACCAGACTGCTAAAGGAAATCCTGAGCTTCAGTGGAGACAAGAGCCTGAATCCTCTACACCAACTACTAGACTGTTGACAGAATTGTGAGTTTGAGTTTCAGTACATTTTCAGGGAATTATTAGTTTTAGTGCATTTTCAAGGGATTGAGTTTCAGTGGATTTTCATGGAATTGTGAGTTCCAAGGGAAGAGGAATTTACTGTTGCTCATGTTATCTTTCAATGTGTAAATAACCGTTTTGTTTATGCACACACACACACACACACACACACACACACACACAGATATATATATATATATATATATATATATATATACACACACACACACATATATATATATATATATATATATATATATATACATATATGGATATATACATATATATATATATATATATATATATATATACATATATATATATATATATATATATATATATATATATATATATATGTATATATTTGTTTATTTACAAGTATACAGCATCTATTACTGTATGACCATTTGCACACCCAGCCCAGCTTACAAGATGCAGTAACAACAGAAATTCATATGCATTTAAGCAAACATAAATCATGTAAAGTTACATGTTTCAGTTGTATTTAATCAAACATAATAATACAAATCAAATGGTGAGCTTTTCAAAATGAGTTATTAAGCACATATTTATATCCAGTGAGTCAAGTGGTTAGCAATGAGTGCGAAATGAGGTATAAATATCACAATCAAACTCAAAAAGATGGCAATGAGGAAATGAAATTGTTGTATGTATTGTGACATGCTGAAGTATGTAGATGGGCTGATAAGTTTAATTACTTTATAGTTAATATTTGCCTAGATGGAGTATGTGAGAAGTTATAGGTACTGAACTGAATAATGAACCAGGTAAGTGAGGAGGAGATAGAGCTGATAATCATACCAGTGATGGATAGCACATGAGTTGTGACATCTCTACCAGTCAGGCAGTTACATTCAAATTGTTTTACTAGGTATTGCTTGAACTGAGGTTTGAATATAAAGTAGCCAGTAAGCCCAGCCAAGTCCTGTGGGAGTTATTGTCATAATTTGGGGTTAAGAGCAGAGAAGCTTTTCTATTTTTAATTTACTTTCCATTTAATTCCATTTTCCATGTATGTTTTGACACTGTAAACGGCTTCTTGAACTAAATGTTTATCTTGTTTCTATAGGTAACATATGTCAAAATTATATAAATGGTGTTCAGTACAGAAGCATTCTGTACTGTTCAATTCCTTTGTGCAAGGCAGTAAACTGTGATCCTAATAGGAAGCAAAGAAGGGTGGTGTCTTTTTCAATTACACAAGGCTGCAAACTCTCAGATCTAAGGGGGTTGTGAGATAAAGAGGACACTCAGATTTGTAACTTTGCATTTTATTAACATGCAGAGCTGTAAGTGCTCAGAAGACAGTGCACTAATTTAGAGTCTAAAACATTATGACCTGTATTTCTTACTGAAATATAGCATTGTAAGTACTTGGAAGCTATTATAGTTTATTCTTTGTATATATTGCATATTCTTTGCATCATCCCTACTACCTTAATCAAAAACTTCATCATTATTTCATTCTGTATTATTAGCTAGTAGAAATTGTACAAAGTTACATAATCCTTGTTGTGTTGATTGCCAGATGCTGAATATCTGTGAACTTCACCAAAATATCAAACAATCAAATGTATCTAATACTCTTTTGAGTTAACGTGCTTATTATTGTAATTACTTTGTAAAATCATATTTAATTCTTCATGCTTGTTATATTTATTTGTTGTCTGTGTGGCTTTTCTCCACGAGCCTCCACTGCAAATGGGCTCTTAATGGCCCAGTGGACTATCCCAGTAAACAAATGCAAATAAATAAATAAATGTTGAAGCATATTCTTGCATCTGTAAATATGTATGTTTTTAGCATATCCTTGTATCTGTAAATATGTTTTGTTCATTTCTTATGCAATCCTATTCACCCAGGCTGTGTCTGCAAATGGACCATTGAGATCAGGGCACTATTCTGGTAAAAAAATCTAAATCAATCAATAAATAAAATAAGATGTGGTTAGACCTATGATGTTGCAGGTTGGGAGTTGTAGTAATAAGTTTCATAGTGAAAGTGGAGGTAGAATCCTGATGTAGAAATATTAAAAGTTGGTAGCTGAGAAGAAGGTTGACACTGGTCTGTACTGGTGACCATTTGGTTGTGCCTAGAGTATAGTAGTGATAGTAATGATATTCATATTGATGGGAACTGGTAATGAAACAGTGGATTTTATATGATAGAGTCTGGAGAGTGGTACAGTTTTTGTCTGAGAAGGAGGCAAACAAGGGGAACCCCTACTCAAGTTGTGAAAGCAGAACCCTTGTCTATGGTAGCTCTGTCAGAAAGTAAGAGGAATCGAGAGATTTTATTTGCCCAGAAGAGTAGGTATCTGATTTGGGATCTCAGTTTTTAGATGTCTTCCTGGAAACTGAGAGAATGGTCTAAACAGATAACTAGGTATCTAAAGGAAAAGTAGTTTCAATAGGATTGTTTTCAAAGTCAGTGATATTTAGAAATTGGAGACATGTAATAATGTGTAAGGTTTCTCCCCCAAAGGGAACTTACCTACCCTGCAAAAGAATAACCTAAACCAACCATCGATCCTCAAAATCCTGCAGAGGAGCACTCTCTTCAATAGCAGGAAAGCTCCGAAGGGCTTGGTGCCCAAACCTGTCTTTGTAGTCAGTTCAATTTGAGCTAACAGTTTGGGAATATGGAAGGTGCCCTGAAGCTTTGGAAAATGGCCCAGTGCTACATCCTTGACAGACTGTAACCCATATAGCAAAGGTTACTCCAACAGTGATCAATATGATGAATATTGGACCTTTTTTCTTTTTTTCCTTCTCAATCTAGAGGTAAGAGGATTTTTTTGCCCAAAAACCAAAATAGTGGGTCATTACTTTTTATCCCTTCATTATGAAGAGATAATATACCCTGGAGTGCTCCAAGAAGATGCCATAACCTCTATTTTTTTTCTTAAATTTCTTTGATTATTTTACATTCGATAATCAGCAAAACTACAATAAGATGGTTTGCTGCTTAGCAAGTGTAAAATGACTGCACGATCGATCTCACTCACACTCTAATGCAGGCATACACACACACACTCAGACACGCACACTTCTATTTTTTTTTTTAATTTCTTTGATTATTTTACATTCGATAAGCAGTAAAACTCAAATAAGTTGGTTTGCTGCTTAGTGACTGTAAAATGACTGCACAATCTATCTCACTAGCACTCTAATGCAGGCATACATACACTCAGACACACACACACCTATTTTTTCTTACCTCTATTGCTAGTGCTGTGTACCCTTAAAATCTTGGTAAACCCAGTCCCAGGTCCCATGGTTTTCTTAGCCTGACACGGTACTCCAACTGTGACCTTTCTAGTGTCATGTATCATACTGTAGGAGGATCACATCCTCAACCTTAGAGAGTATTAGTGTCACTTTTGTCATTCAAAAGAAAATATATTATAGGTTACCTGTTCAAAGGAGACAAAACAAACTCAAAAGGTGGTGAAGTGCTTGATAATTACGAAATGTTCACTGCAGAAATGAATCATTCAGTTAGCATGCAGTTTGTATGCCCTGTGTCTAATAGAGAGAAACGTGTAGGGTAATATATTTCGTTTTTTTTTTTTTTTTTAAGTATTTACAAGGGTGTCTATTGTTGACATATAATTGACTTTCTATACAATTGTTTCCTGATTATAATCTGCTGCAGTCATTATTCTCCAGTATTTCAGTTACTTTTTGCCATGCTACGTATAATGATGTAGTTCTTTCAGTTCTTCCTTTAATAGTGTTCATTTCCAATTGCGATACTGCTGACACCATATTCATGAATTGCTTAAAAGTTGGAGAAGCTTTGGATTTCCAGTTTGATGTAATGTTCTTCCTTGCAATAGCTAGGAGAGTCCATAAGATTACATATTTTGTTCTTGGCACACAGTCGGGTACAGGTACATTAAACAAAATAATAGATTTGGAAATCTGGAATTTATCATTGAATACCATTTGCAGAAAATAATTTATTTTATCCCAATATGATTTAATCAAATGGCATTAAGAGAACATATGTTGCCAGTCTGCTTTTATTGATAAATCACATCTCCAGCAGCCAATATTTTTCTTAAACATAAGTTCTATTTTATGAGGGGTTACATAAGATCTGTGTATGAATTGCCATGTAAAAAGTCTCCAATGTAATGAAAGTGATGTCTGCTTTGGAGAGAGAAGAATTAGTTTTTATCTCTGTCATTTGGCACATGTCCATTAACTGTATAATAATTCCATATTTTGTCATTATTATGCAATTTTATTTTTTTGTTTGTTTTATAAATAGATGATAAGTATCCCTTTCCAGTAATGGGTTGATTCGTTAGTAATATTATATGTTCTATAAGGTTAGGAACATTTTGTCTTATTGATGGTTGCATTGTTTCTTGTTTGCTTAATATATACTGTCTTAATTCTTGTACATGTAACCACGAACTATCTTCCATATTTAATTTCTGTTTAATCTGGTCTATTGTCAGAGGTTTTCCAGAGTTTAGCAATTGATGCCAATATATTAATCCCTTTTCTTTAAGCATGTTGACTACTTCCATATTAAATGTTATTATATTACCTTGTGTGTACGCTACTGGATATAAAAGAAATGACCATGCTTTAATATCAGGATTGCTATTAATAAGATTTTGGAAAATTTTTAATGTATAAGTAATGTATTTGGAAGTTATATTTTTATTCTTATGTATCATCATATATTCCTTCATCAGCCATAGAAAATTGTTTGGTATGAAATCTGTATACTTATTTGCTACTACAAATCCTGATTTTAACCAGATTCTCTCATGAACTAGCTTCCATTTTGATGTATATTTTGTATTTAGCCATAATGATATTGTTTTAATAATGGATGAATGCAAATATATTTCTATGTCTGGTAAACCTATGCCACCTATATCCCAATCATCTAGATGATACTTCATAGCTATCCTTGTTTTTTTGGATACCATAGGAATCTTACCATTAAATCATTTAATTGTTTTAGGTGCGATTTAGCTGGTGGCAAAGAACAAGCTTGTATGACATAAAGAATTTTTGGAGGTAGTATATTTCTTATATCCCTAGCATCACAGTTACACAAAGCCATGCTGTTTCTGTTACTTCAGATACAGAGGGCTGGGATCTACAAGCATTTTGCAGGAGCACAGCACTTACATTCCAAGACGTCCATAGTATAACATCACCCATAGCTGGTTGGATATGAATTAGGACTTGCATAGCACCAAAATTCAGCAAAATGGAGTACAAAGAAGTTAATGGCCCTATGTTACAAGGGCAAGTGGTATTAGGCCAGGGTTGCCAGACGTCCCTACTTGGGCGGGACTGTCCCGAGATCAGCAGCCTGATCCCGAGTCCCGCCCTGCCGGTTTAAATCCAGGCCAGCTTCCGCTTTGTCTGTTCGGTTTTTTTTTTTGATTGTCCCGTATACCTGGCATACGGGCCAATCAAAAATTGCTAAACACGGAGCTACTTGTGTTGAATGTGGAACTGCAATGCATTAAACACGAGAAGCTCCGTGGAACTGTGTTCCGCATTAAAGACCTTTTTTTTTTTTTTTTTTGTCTTCACTTGGCAGATATTGTGGAGAAGTCATTCTATCAAAAGGAATGTAACTAGATTAGTCAGATTCTCAGAAAACACACCCAAGTGTACATAAAGCTATAGATACGTATGTGTGCAGCAAAGCATCTCATTGTCACCACATGTGCAGTGGCAATGAGACTAAGGAGACGTACCTACCCAGTTCAGCATATAAGTGAGAAGAAAAGGAGCTGAGAAAGCAAAAAAAGGAGGAGATGCAAGCAGAGAAAAAACACGCAAGGTTAACCATAAGGAATAAGTAACAGAAGAAAGGGTATGTCTTTTCAAGGAAAGGCTCCCATTTTTCATATAAGAAGATAAAGCTAGCTGGGGAAATAATTAAGGAATGCCTGAGGAAGAGACAGAGAGAGGTAGAGAGAGGTGAAGGCTGCAGAGACATATAAACAAACATAAAACAAAGACATAGGCAAACATAGGTGGCATTGACATAAAATGTAGGGACAGCTGTGGAATGACACATGCTGAAAGAGAATGGACATTTGGTGATGGGGAGGACTTATATACAAACAAGATATTGGGAGTGACACAGAAAGTGAGATAATACACTGATGGGAGATAGGGCAGAATAAATTACAGATTCTGTACTAGCTCAGGGGTCATTCCACACAGACATCCGTCACCTTCATGGCTGATATTATGTGTAGTCTGTGTCTATGACAACCCGAATGTCAGGGGCTGCCAATTACAAGACTCAACCAGCTGTGCCAGGTGACAGTCCATGGGCATGAGGCAGGCATTCAGCTGCTGGTACACCTTAAACATCACCAACCTATACAGCTGATGCTTAATGACCACAGTAGACATCCAGGGCCACTATCAGAAGAGAAGCCTTTCTCTGTCTCTGGAGTATTTGTGACAAAGACCACCCTCCACGCTCACCTAAAGTAGGGTGATATCCGTCCCCCTACTGAAAAGCTGGCATTGTGCTCACTGGAGTACCAACACTGACAGGCTGAGGTGACTAACTATGACAACAGGACTTGCAGAAGGAAGCAAAACAAAAACAGAACACATCAGTGCATTCATATATTACCTATATTACAAAAGGTAGGCAGTATGTTATTAGTGCACAGGGTGTACCTACCCTGCTGTCAGGAAAGGCATTTCTGCTTCCTGATCCTTCCATGATTTCTCTCTCTTCACTCACACACCTCTGTAAGACAAAGTAGGAAGAAAAAAGAAAACATATGCTTACAGTATTTTATTTATTTAGTTAGTTATTTATTTGTTTCCATTTGTTTACTGGGAAAGTCCATTGGGTTATAAAGAAAATCCCTTTTCAGTAGAGGCCCAGGAAGAAAAGCTCCACCAACAAACAGATGTAAGCGTCAGAAAAAAAATCATAGTTTACAAATATAGCAGATATGACAAGTAACATAGTATTTTGTAATCATGACAGTTATAAGAAAGGTAGTTAACATCATACAGCTGGGTGAGTCTCACACAGACCAACGATTGTTTTATTATTCATGGTCTCAAACCAAATCCAAAGAAATGCATCATCATTCCCTTCAGCACAAACAATGTCCCTTCACACTATTAAATTAACAACAATACCCTAAGTACCCATGAAGTGGTAAGGGACGTGGGATCACAGGTTGACCATGACCTTAACTTCTACCACCACTTGTCTACCATTGTAAAGAAAGCTTTCCATGTAGCTCACTTGATTTGTAAAAGCGTCGCCTTGAGAGCAAAAGAAGTTATAACCCCCCTATACTAGCCACTTATCCGGCCCATAATTGAGTGTAATGCCCCATTCAGTATGTACTGTACTAAGCACCTACAGCAGTTAGAGACCTCAGATGTTTCTAACAAAGAAGATCAAGGGCCTCCAGCATGTGCGTTACATGGATCGACTAAAATCCCTGTCACTATACTCTGTATTGTATACAGTTCTTAGGGGAGACTTATGTCTGACCTACAGAGCAACTCAAGATCCAAACCTAATGAATTTACTGCATATCCATAAATCAAATGGGTCTAGGGCTACCTGTTCCAGGGACTTAAATATGGTCTGCAACTTTAAGTAACAAAAGAACAGCTGAGGAGTGCTAAAAAGTGGCTTTTCGCAAGTGTCTTTTGAATGGTTTGTGATTTAAATAAGACATGCTGGAGGGACAGATTTATTTCCCAGTGACTGCCAGATCTTTGGAACAGGCTACCAACTCATGAAACAGAGCACCTCTATGACACTGTTCAAGAGAAACCTGGATGAGTGGATGGGGCACCATAAATTCTTACTGGGGATAGCACCCACAACCCTCCTGGACATGGGCAGTCATCACTAAATGCAATATTGGATATTAACTAGTACCTCTACGGCATTACATTGGGTTGAAATTGAAATGGCTAGGCTTAACGTGACCTCCGGGTTGATAGCCTAGTAATCTCCTATGATCCTATGATCCTATGTAGTTAGCCTTTTTTAGAGTTGAGCAACAGTTTTTTAGACAGTTGTGGAGTTGCAGGAGATCAGTGTGCAGTTGTGTTTCTGTGTTCTGGTGTTTCAATAGGACCATTTTGTCTGAACTATGAGTTAGTTTGGAGAGTCTGCTTTTGCTGGAGTACCTGTTTCAGCCAGAGTGCCACCAAAGTACCAAAGTGAGTACCAGTATGCTGACATTCATGAGTATTGCTCTGTTGGACTGTCAGCCTGGTTAGATTCAAGTGTTGTAGTAGAAGCCTTTGTTTTAGCAGGAGTGCTAACAAATGAAAATTGCTGACTGTCTTTCTGATTTACCATCTACTGTTTTCAGCATTTGCTGTCCCTTGGCTACATTGGATTTTTTGTGGGACTTTTGTTTTCAAACTCAAAACCAGAGCTTTCAGTTTTGGCTGAAAGACTTGAGTGGCTGTAGAAGGAATCTATCATTTGCTATATTCCACTGCATCGCCATAAGGTCAGATTTTTAGTAAATACTAGAGTTCCATAGTCATTATTTTACTACTTTATTACAGTATTATTTGTACCTCTCTGCATTATCTGCGCCATTAAGTTACGTGACAATGTATTACTGATTAATCTTTAGTTCTGTAACAGCTTTGTGTTTATTTATTTATTCTTTTTTTTTTTTGCTTGAAGTGCTCATTGTTACTGAATAAAAACTGATTTTGATTTTTTTTTAAAGTTGCTTCATTCTTAACTATTTGTTCATTGTTTGTAAAAGTGCTTAGGAAATAAGCACTATAATAAACTTAAACATAAGTTTGATGAGCTCGACCTATAAATAACCATGTCATCAGTGTAAAAAAGGAGTTGTAGCTGGTGTAGATTTAAGGGGAGGTTGTTTATGATAATGGAGCAAAATATGGGAGCGAGAATGGGAACTAAGATGCTTCTGCCCATCAGAACAAGCGGAATACTCTAACCCCCAGATTCACGAATCCTCCGTGTAAGACTTAATAATTCTTACTGGGAGGCTGCAGTTGAACGGTATGACGTCAGCATGCCATGAATATGCATGAGGGCACGCTGACTCAACCGTAAGTCTTACACGGACCATGTAAGAAAGCAGGGGACGTGTCCGACTGCAGAGCAGTCTAAATGTCCACACCCCTGCAAGTGTTTAAAATAAAAGCAAATAAACAAGAGCGAGTCTGCTGAAATGTCCCTGCACCCAACACCTCACTGTCTGATATTGTAAACCCCCATCACAGTTCTAAAACGCATAACATTAAATTTTTTTTTTTAATTCCCAAAATAGCTGCCCGTATTTGCGTGTATGTGCGCGGGTGTGCCCATTGCTTAGCTACAGTTAGCAATTCTGACATGGAAGAGCATAAGAAAAAATATTTATGCAAATTACACCAAATAGCAATAGTGTAATGGTAGAGCGTTTGCACAAAGAAGAGGCATTCATGGTTCGAGTCCCACCACTCCCTTTCATATTTATTTTTTAAATCAGTATATGGAATAATACCTAACATATATGTTTAAACATAACTAAAAAGCAGTGAAATGACCAATGTATCAGTGAACAAAATAAATATTTTAAAGGATCCCAATATAAAATTGCCTGCAGTTAAGCAGCGCTTCACCCAGCGCAATAGAGTTGCCCATAGTTCAATAGCGCTTTACCCAGCGCAATAGAGTTGCCCATACTTTAACAGTGCTTTACCCAGCGCAATGTATTTGCGCGGACGTGAGCGCCACTCCAACCAGGGCACCATAGGGCACTGAGGAGCAACGTAGAGCAAAGTTGCTTAAATGCAGCCACACCCCCTAGCCTGTCTGGACAGTATGAAAATAAAATGAATGACAAGGTTTGAACCCAGGACTCTGTGCATCAGAAGCAAAGTACAGAACCACTATACCATAGGGGAAACAGCCATTGTTAACATTCATATACTTACTAATGGTAGTTTAACCATTACTAAGTAGGTCTGCAGTCAGACGAGAATTTTACAAAATAGCCAATCACAAAAAAGTGCGGGAAATGTGGCATATTTAAGCCCCACAGGCAGGAATACACACCATAACTGATTTGTCT